>NC_074667.1:65289337-65331837 GCF_029448725.1 Salvelinus fontinalis
GAATGTGATGAAAGTAATAAAAGCTGAAATAAATCATTCTCTCTACTATTATTCTGATATTTCACATTCTTAAAATAAAGTGGTGATCCTAACTGATCTAAGACAGGGAATGTTTACTAGGATTAAATATCAGGAATTGTGAAAAACTGAGTTTAAATGTAGTTGGCTAAGGTGTATGTAAACTTCCGACTTCAACTGTAGGTTGGGCATCTGAAAGATTCAAGACCCTTTAATGACACAAAAATCTGTCAGTCAGTCAGTCAATCCATCCATCCATCCATCCATCCATCCATCCATCCATCCATCCATCCATCCATCCATCCATCCATCCATTCATTCATTCATTCATTCATTCATTCATTCATTCATTCATCCATCCATCCATCCATCCATCCATTCATCCATCCATCCATCCATCCATCCATCCATCCATCCATCCATCCATCCATCCATCCATTCATTCATTCATTCATTCATTCATTCATTCATTCATTCATCCATCCATCCATTCATTCGTTGATCCATTCATCCATCCATCATGTGTGTTCTGTGTCTCCAGAGCTGCCCACATGCCTGCTGTGTGTGTGTCTGACCGGCTCTGTGTACTGTGAGGAGGTCGTTCCAGAGATGACTGCTGTGCCCACCCTGCCCAAGGAGACCGCCTACCTCTACGCCCGCTATAACAAGATCAACAAGATCACCAATAAAGACTTTGCAGAAATCGGTGAGTAGGGGTTGAAACATACAGGAAAGTTTAAAGTTAGGAAGTTAACTGATTTTTCCAAACGTCCTGGTTAGAGGATTCTCTCCTTGCTTATTTACAACTGAAGCCAGATATCTGGGAAATTCAGGATTTCTAGAAACCTGGGAAATAATACTACTGGAACACGTCCTACATATATAATACTACTGGAACACGTCCTACATATATAATACTAATGGAACATGTCCTACATATATAATACTACTGGAACACGTCCTACATATATAATACTAATGGAACATGTGCTACATATATAATACTAATGGAACACGTCCTACATATATAATACTAATGGAACATGTCCTACATATATAATACTACTGGAACACGTCCTACATATATAAAACTACTGGAACATGCCCAACATATATAATACTACTGGAACATGTGCTACATATATAATACTAATGGAACACGTCCTACATATATAATACTAATGGAACATGTGCTACATATATAATACTAATGGAACACGTCCTACATATATAATACTACTGGAACATGTGCTACATATATAATACTACTGGAACACGTCCTACATATATAATACTACTGGAACATGCCCAACATATATAATACTACTGGAACACGTCCTACATATATAATACTACTGGAACACGTCCTACATATATAATACTACTGGAACATGTGCTACATATATAATACTACTGGAACACGTCCTACATATATAATACTACTGGAACATGTGCTACATATATAATACTACTGGAACACGTCCTACATATATAATACTACTGGAACATGCCCAACTTATATAATACTACTGGAACACGTCCTACATATATAATACTACTGGAACATGCCCAACTTATATAATACTACTGGAACATAGTATTAGGTCCCGTGTGGCTCAGTTGGTAGAGCATGGCGCTTGCAACGCCAGGGTTGTGGGTTCAATTCCCACGGGGGACCAGGGTTCAATTCCCATGGGGGGACCAGGATGAATATGTATGAACTTTCCAATTTTGTAAGTCGCTCTGGATAAGAGCGTCTGCTAAATGACTTAAATGTAAATGTAAATAATACTACTGGAACATGCCCAACATATGCAGAGGAACATTCATTCAGGGAAGAAAGAAATATTAACAGATGGACATTTTCTTGGCCTTGTGGAGGGTCTGTAGACATATGGTGGATATCGACATGCCTCTTTTAGTTGGGCATATGTTTGTGTTTGTGGATGTTATGTAGGCCCCTCGAGGCCCGGCCTTGGACCTTTACTGACATAAGTAGAGTCACATCTGGATTTAAAGCTGGCGAGACAGAATGTCTGGCAAACTCTCTCAGCTCTCTATCCCAGTTTTAGATTTACACTGTAGAAGTTTAAGCTCCCAGAAGGATAGTTCTGAATCATCCATATTGCTGTGTGTACATGTGAAAATAGTCTAAATATTGCTTAACTTACTTTATTTATTGATCAACATTCCTATCAGAGCATGAGGGCTACAGCTTAGCAGTGCTATGTGTTAGATAAAACAGCAATTTCGCAAGTTTACAAACCTCGAATCGACAATTAAGTTCTAATCTATTCTACTCCAATCTATTCTATGCCAGAGACTCTGAAGGGGATCGACCTGACGGGGGACCTGTTCTCTGAACTTAAGTTCGATTCTGATTCTAGAATTAGAGTATGTTCTTTGTCCTACGTTCTATTCCATCTTATCTCCAGTGACTCTGAAGCGGATCGACCTGACGGGGAACCTGATCTCGGAGATCCAGGACGGAGCGTTCTCCAAGCTTACCCTGTTGGAGGAACTCAATTTGGCTGAGAACCATCTGGTCAAGCTACCCATGCTGCCCGGCAAGCTCACCACCTTCAACGCCAACCACAACCAACTCAAAACCAAAGGGGTCAAGGCCAACGCCTTCAAGGTATGTTTCAGTCCATTATACTCCCAAGTGGTGTATTAAGACACTCAACAACAATGTTTCCATCCCACTGGGATCTTTGTCAGGTAAGACCGTTCAGGATCTTTGTCAGGTAAGACCGTTCAGGATCTTTGTCAGGTAAGACCGTTCAGGATCTTTGTCAGGTAAGACAGTTCAGGATCTTTGTCAGGTAAGACCGTTCAGGATCTTTGTCAGGTGAGACCGTTCAGGATCTTTGTCAGGTAAGACCGTTCAGGATCTTTGTCAGGTAAGACCGTTCAGGATCTTTGTCAGGTAAGACCGTTCAGGATCTTTGTCAGGTAAGACAGTTCAAGACATTGTGTAGCTAGCTATAATGTAAGCCACCTTGGGTGCTTGACTGTGGCTCGTCAGGTGTCTGATTGGAGCATTTCCAGGACTTCCCTCCTCTTAATAACATACATGTTATAGCATGTTGGAAGGATGGAGTCGTAAAAAGCAATGAGAAATAATCCTTATATAATAATAATGAGGGGCGGCAGCGTAGCCTAGTGGTTAGAGTGTAGAGGCGGCAGCGTAGCCTAGTGGTTAGAGTGTAGAGGTGGCAGGTAGCCTAGTGGTTAGAGTGTAGAGGCGGCAGCGTGTCCTAGTGGTTAGAGTGTAGAGGCGGCAGCGTAGCCTAGTGGTTAGAGTGTAGAGGTGGCAGCGTAGCCTAGTGGTTAGAGTGTAGAGGTGGCAGCGTAGCCTAGTGGTTAGAGTGTAGAGGCGGCAGCGTTGCCTAGTGGTTAGAGTGTAGAGGTGGCAGCGTAGCCTAGTGGTTAGAGTGTAGAGGTGGCAGCGTAGCCTAGTGGTTAGAGTGTAGAGGTGGCAGCGTAGCCTAGTGTAGAGGCGGCAGCGTGTCCTAGTGGTTAGAGTGTAGAGGCGGCAGCGTAGCCTAGTGGTTAGAGTGTAGAGGTGGCAGCGTAGCCTAGTGGTTAGAGTGTAGAGGCGGCAGCGTAGCCTAGTGGTTAGAGTGTAGAGGTGGCAGCGTAGCCTAGTGGTTAGAGTGTAGAGGTGGCAGCGTAGCCTAGTGGTTAGAGCGTAGAGGTGGCAGCGTAGCCTAGTGGTTAGAGTGTAGAGGTGGCAGCGTAGCCTAGTGGTTAGAGTGTAGAGGTGGCAGCGTAGCCTAGTGGTTAGAGTGTAGAGGCGGCAGCGTAGCCTAGTGGTTAGAGTGTAGAGGCGGCAGGTAGCCTAGTGGTTAGAGTGTAGAGGCGGCAGCGTACCCTAGTGGTTATAGTGTAGAGGTGGCAGGTAGCCTAGTGGTTAGAGTGTAGAGGGGGTAGGTAGCCTAGTGGTTAGAGTGTAGAGGTGGCAGCGTAGCCTAGTGGTTAGAGTGTAGAGGTGGCAGCGTAGCCTAGTGGTTAGAGCGTAGAGGTGGCATTGTAAATAAGAATTTGTTCTTAACTGACTTGCCTAGTTAAATAAAAATAAAAAATAAAATAAGGTTGTTGATTTTGCTCTGTATTTTCATACAGAAACTGAGGCAGCTGGTTAACCTGTTCCTCGGAGACAATGAGCTGGAGGCCGTGCCAGTGATCCCTGAGAGCGTCCGCATTATTCACCTACAGGTCAGTACCACACACTAGACTCAGACTAGACACTACAGAATGAGTTCAAAACGGCATGCATAGGAGTCTGAGTTTATCCTCAAGCACCCAGAAATCTGAGTGCTTAACCTGACTGCTTGACCTGACCAGGAAAAAGTATTGAAATGGTCAATACCTCTGCTGTCTTCATGTTGGTGAAAAAGCACTGCTCTCTGGTGCTGTCTGGGGTTCCTCCTGACTAGGATAGCTCTAATGTCTGGGGTTCCTCCTGACTAGGATAGCTCTAATGTCTGGGGTTCCTCCTGACTAGGATAGCTCTAATGTCTGGGGTTCCTCCTGACTAGGATAGCTCTAATGTCTGGGCCCTGAGTTCCTCCTGACTAGGATAGCTCTAATGTCTGGGCCCTGAGTTCCTCCTGACTAGGATAGCTCTAATGTCTGGGGTTCCTCCTGACTAGGATAGCTCTAATGTCTGGGGTTCCTCCTGACTAGGATAGCTCTAATGTCTGGGGTTCCTCCTGACTAGGATAGCTCTAATGTCTGGGGTTTCTCCTGACTAGGATAGCTCTAATGTCTGGGGTTCCTCCTGACTAGGATAGCTCTAATGTCTGGGGTTCCTCCTGACTAGGATAGCTCTAATGTCTGGGGCCTGAGTTCCTCCTGACTAGGATAGCTCTAATGTCTGGGGTTCCTCCTGACTAGGATAGCTCTAATGTCTGGAGTTCCTCCTGACTAGGATAGCTCTAATGTCTGAGGTTCCTCCTGACTAGGATAGCTCTAATGTCTGGGGTTCCTCCTGACTAGGATAGCTCTAATGTCTGAGGTTCCTCCTGACTAGGATAGCTCTAATGTCTGGGGTTCCTCCTGACTAGGATAGCTCTAATGTCTGGGGTTCCTCCTGACTAGGATAGCTCTAATGTCTGGGGTTCCTCCTGACTAGGATAGCTCTAATGTCTGGGGTTCCTCCTGACTAGGATAGCTCTAATGTCTGGGGTTCCTCCTGACTAGGATAGCTCTAATGTCTGGGGTTCCTCCTGACTAGGATAGCTCTAATGTCTGGGGTTCCTCCTGACTAGGATAGCTCTAATGTCTGGGGTTCCTCCTGACTAGGATAGCTCTAATGTCTGGGGTTCCTCCTGACTAGGATAGCTCTAATGTCTGGGGTTCCTCCTGACTAGGATAGCTCTAATGTCTGGGGTTCCTCCTGACTAGGATAGCTCTAATGTCTGGGGTTCCTCCTGACTAGGATAGCTCTAATGTCTGGGGTTCCTCCTGACTAGGATAGCTCTAATGTCTGGGGCCTGAGTTCCTCCTGACTAGGATAGCTCTAATGTCTGGGGCCTGAGTTCCTCCTGACTAGGATAGCTCTAATGTCTGGGGTTCCTCATGACTAGGATAGCTCTAATGTCTGGGGTTCCTCCTGACTAGGATAGCTCTAATGTCTGGGGTTCCTCCTGACTAGGATAGCTCTAATGTCTGAGGTTCCTCCTGACTAGGATAGCTCTAATGTCTGGAGTTCCTCCTGACTAGGATAGCTCTAATGTCTGGGGCCTGAGTTCCTCATGACTAGGATAGCTCTAATGTTTGGAGTCTGAGTTCCTCCTGACTAGGATAGCTCTAATGTCTGGGGTTCCTCCTGACTAGGATAGCTCTAATGTCTGGGGCCTGAGTTCCTCCTGACTAGGATAGCTCTAATGTCTGGAGCCTGAGTTCCTCATGACTAGGATAGCTCTAATGTCTGGGGCCTGAGTGCCTCCTGACTAGGATAGCTCTAATGTCTGGGGCCTGAGTTCCTCCTGACTAGGATAGCTCTAATGTCTGGAGCCTGAGTTTCTCCTGACTAGGATAGCTCTAATGTCTGGAGCCTGAGTTCCTCCTGACTAGGATAGCTCTAATGTCTGGGGTTCCTCCTGACTAGGATAGCTCTAATGTCTGGGGCCTGAGTTCCTCCTGACTAGGATAGCTCTAATGTCTGGGCCCTGAGTTCCTCCTGCTCATACATGATCAAGAAAAACTCCTAGAGTAGGGATTACCCTTACCCAAAGATGGGCAACTGATGGCCCAGAACTCAGAATTTACTGTTGAGAGCTAGAGTAAAAGGTCAGGGCTACTGGTAAAATGCATGAGAGTTAAAGCTGCAATGTGTCACTTTTTGGGCGACTCGACCAAATTCACATAGATATGTGTTTTATAGATATGTCATTCTCATTGAAAGCAAGTCTAAGAAGTGGTAGATCTGTTCTATGTGCAGTATTTCTATGCGTCCCATTCTCAAGTTTAGTTTTTGCATCTTTTACTTTCGGTTTTGTCCACCAGCTTCAAACAGTTAAAAAATACAATATTTTTGGTTATGGAAAATATATTTCACAGTGGTTTAGATGGTACAATAATTCTCAACACTCTACATTCTCTACACACAGTGCATATTTGTCACATAAACGGACATTTTTTGCAACACGGAAATGGCGGAGCTATTTCTGCATATTGCACCTTTAAGTACTTTAACTGCACAAATCACTTGACTGCATGTGCCGGTATGGATGTGCGTATGCAGACCCGTGTGCCACTGTGGCCCCACATGAGTCATTACCATCTCAAAGTTGCCCATCCCTGTCCTAGAGTAATAATGATCCTGCTCTTCCTCTCTCTTTTCTCTACAGAACAACAACATCACCGATGTCACCTCCGACACGTTCTGTAACGGCAACAACACGTACTACGTCAGACCCAACCTGATGGAGGTGAGGTTGGATGGAAACCCAGTGCTGCTGTCCAAGTCGCCCGACAGCTTCACCTGCCTCAACTCTCTTCCCGTCGGGAAGTACCGCTAAACAGAAGACTCCCTGGGGAGAAAAAGGTCTTCTGTAAGGTTGCAAACTTTCGGTAACTTTTTCCAAAATTCCCAGGTTTTCCATAAATCCTACTTGGAGGTGTCCTGGAATCAGGAGGGAATCGGGAATACTCCAAACAGGATTTCTGTAGAACTAGGGGATTTAGGGAAGAGTTTTACGGCGTTAATGGACTTCCTGGTTATATAACGTTACAGTAGTAAAACAGACAGCTTTCAGCCAGACAAGCCAGACAGACACGTTCTGAATAGATTCAATTCCCTATTCTACTTCACGAAGACAAGACCATCTGATATGACTGGTCGTCTACACCATGCATTCCATTTCTGTCTGAACGTTTCTTCTGTAAAAATTGTGCCCAGGTCTTTCTCAGTGTCTTTCAGAAGGCTAGTGGATTCGGACTGAAAACGTTAGCGTGTTCACTTTAGCATGCTACGTCAGGCTTCCTCTCTGTGTTGTTTCTGATTTAATTTCCTTTACCTTTTAGACACGTCTTGAACATAAACTTGATGAGCTAAAGGGTCTGAAGCCTTTGTAAATACATCTTTTTTTCAACGTCTGCTTCTGCCTAATGTATGAATTATGACTTCTTCAACATGTCGAGTCAAGCTTTTGGCTTTCTGAATTCTGTGAATTACCTTCATGTAAACTGGTTCTTAAGTAGAAGTTGACAATAAATGTATCTTTGAAATACGCAGCCTGTAGTAATGTGAACCTAATGCGCCTGTGTCTCAACATTGTAAGCTTTGATATTGAAGTGGTGGAATCAGAGGTGGTATGATCCTTTTCTAAAGTCCTTTTAGGAATTAGGAATTATTACCTGTGATTATTACCTGTGATTATTTCATGTGATTATTACCTGTTATAATTTCATGTGATTATTTCCTGTGATTATTACCTGTGATTACTACATGTGATTAATTCCTGTGATTATTACCTGAGGTTATCACCTGTGATTATCACCTGTGATTATCACCTGTGATTATCACCTGTGGTTATTACCTGTGATTATCACCTGTGGTTACTACCTGTGGTTACTACATGTGATTACTACCTGTGGTTACTACCTGTGGTTACTACATGTGATTATTACCTGTGGTTACTACCTGTGGTTACTACATGTGATTATTACCTGTGGTTACTACATGTGATTATTACCTGTGGTTACTACCTGTGATTATTACCTGTGGTTACTACCTGTGGTTACTACATGTGATTATTACCTGTGGTTACTACCTGTGGTTACTACATGTGATTATTACCTGTGGTTACTACCTGTGGTTACTACATGTGATTATTACCTGTGGTTACTACATGTGATTATTACCTGTGGTTACTACATGTGATTATTACCTGTGGTTACTACCTGTGGTTACTACATGTGATTATTACCTGTGGTTACTACCTGTGATTATTACCTGTGGTTACTACCTGTGGTTACTACATGTGATTATTACCTGTGGTTACTACATGTGATTATTACCTGTGGTTACTACATGTGATTATTACCAGTGGTTACTACCTGTGGTTACTACATGTGATTATTACCTGTGGTTACTACATGTGATTATTACCTGTGGTTACTACCTGTGGTTACTACATGTGATTATTACCTGTGGTTACTACATGTGATTATTACCTGTGGTTACTACATGTGATTATTACCTGTGGTTACTACCTGTGGTAACTACCTGTGATTATTACCTGTGGTTACTACCTGTGGTTACTACATGTGATTATTACCTGTGGTTACTACATGTGATTATTACCTGTGGTTACTACCTGTGATTATCACCTGTGATTCTGACCTGTGGTTATCACCTGTGATTATCACCTGTGATTACTACGTGTGGTTATTACCTGTGATTACTACGTGTGGTTATTACCTGTGATTACTACGTGTGGTTATTACCTGTGATTACTACGTGTGGTTATTGCCTGTACAGTAAAAACTACAAAATGTTATTTGACTGTGGCTGTGTTTTTATATATTTTAATACAATTAAACCCTGCATGAACGTCAACCAAACAAAACCCATCTGGTTTTCCGAGTGTCATTTTTAAACAACAACAACCATTAACATCGAGTGTCATTTGTAAACAACAACAACCATTAACATTGACACGGTATAGAGAAGTGATTAACAGAGAACTATAGAGTCAGTTGGTCCTCTTAACAGAGAAGTATAGAGTTAGTTAGTCCTCTTAACAGAGAAGTATAGAGTTAGTTGGTCCTCTTAACAGAGAAGTATAGAGTTAGTTGGTCCTCTTAACAGAGACGTATAGAGAGTTAGTTGGTCCTCTTAACAGAGAAGTATAGGGAGTTAGTTGGTCCTCTTAACAGAGAAGTATAGAGTTCGTTGGTCCTCTTAACAGAGAAGTATAGAGTTAGTTGGCCCTCTTAACAGAGAAGTATAGAGTTAGTTGGTCCTCTTAACAGAGAAGTATAGAGTTAGTTGGTCCTCTTAACAGAGACGTAGGGAGTCAGTTGGTCCTCTTAATTAACAGAGAAGTATAGAGTCAGTTGGCCCTCTTAACAGAGAAGTATAGAGTTAGTTGGTCCTCTTAACAGAGAAGTATAGAGTTAGTTGGTCCTCTTAACAGAGAAGTATAGAGTTAGTTGGTCCTCTTAACAGAGAAGTATAGGGAATTAATTGGTCCTCTTAACAGAGAAGTATAGGGAATTAATTGGTCCTCTTAACAGAGAAGTATAGAGTTAGTTGGTCCTCTTAACAGAGAAGTATAGAGTTAGTTGGTCCTCTTAACAGAGAAGTATAGAGTTAGTTGGCCCTCTTAACAGAGACGTATAGAGAGTTAGTTGGTCCTCTTAACAGAGAAGTATAGGGAGACAGTTGGGCCTCTTAACAGAGAAGTATAGGGAGACAGTTGGGCCTCTTAACAGAGAAGTATAGTGAGTCAGTTGGTCCTCTTAACAGAGAAGTATAGAGTTAGTTGGCCCTCTTAACAGAGAAGTATAGAGTCAGTTGGCCCTCTTAACAGAGAAGTATAGAGTTAGTTGGTCCTCTTAACAGAGAAGTATAGAGTTAGTTGGTCCTCTTAACAGGGAAGTATAGGGAGTTAGTTGGTCCTCTTAACAGGGAAGTATAGAGAGTTAGTTGGTCCTCTTAACAGAGAAGTATAGGGAATTAGTTGGTCCTCTTAACAGAGAAGTAGAGGGAGTTAGTTGGTCCTCTTAATTAACAGAGAAGTATAGAGCTAGTTGGTCCTCTTAACAGAGAAGTAGAGGGAGTTAGTTGGTCCTCTTAATTAACAGAGAAGTATAGAGCTAGTTGGTCCTCTTAACAGAGAAGTATAGGGAGTTAGTTGGTCCTCTTAACAGAGAAGTATAGGGAGTTAGTTGGTCCTCTTAACAGAGAAGTATAGGGAGTTAGTTGGTCCTCTTAACAGAGAAGTATAGTGAGTCAGATGGTACTATTAACAGAGAAGTATAGGGAGTCAGATGGTCCTCTTAATTAACAGAGAAGTATAGAGTTAGTTGGTCCTCTTAACAGAGAAGTATAGTGAGTCAGATGGTACTCTTAACAGGGAAGTATAGGGAGTCAGATGGTACTCTTAACAGAGAAGTATAGGGAGTCAGATGGTACTCTTAACAGAGAAGTATAGGGAGTCAGATGGTACTCTTAACAGAGAAGTATAGGGAGTCAGATGGTCCTCTTAACAGAGAAGTATAGTGAGTCAGATGGTACTCTTAACAGAGAAGTATAGGGAGTCAGATGGTACTCTTAACAGAGAAGTATAGGGAGTCAGATGGTCCTCTTAACAGAGAAGTATAGAGTCAGATGGTCCTCTTAACAGAGAAGTATATGGAGTCAGATGGTACTCTTAACAGAGAAGTATAGGGAGTCAGATGGTACTCTTAACAGAGAAGTATAGGGAGTCAGATGGTCCTCTTAACAGAGAAGTATAGGGAGTTAGTTGGTCCTCTTAACAGAGAAGTATAGAGTTAGTTGGTCCTCTTAACAGAGAAGTATAGAGTTAGTTGGTCCTCTTAACAGAGAAGTATAGAGTCAGATGGTGCTCTTAACAGAGAAGTATAGGGAGTCAGATGGTCCTCTTAACAGAGAAGTATAGGGAGTCAGATGGTCCGAACCGACCTCATAATCGCTCAGCAATAGGACAGACCAAATGTTTTCTGCAGAAGAGAAAACATTTGATGGCCTTTCTGTTTGGAAGGAGCAGATCTGTTGAAATCTCCAGACTGAAGTTGATTAATTCACTAAAGTAAACATCTGTCTATAAACTTTAATACTTTGTCAGGATTCAGCAATAAAATGGCTTAAATCTATGGCTACTTTTCCACAACTGGGCAAACATACCTAGAGAGATGATGTCAAGGCTCTGGTCAAGCCAAACACAAATCTTACTTCCAAATGCTTCCCTATTCCCTACATAGTGTACCAATTCTGAAGGGCCCAGCATTCCAAATGGCATCTTATTCCCTACGTAGTGCACTACTTTTTTTACCAGGGCCCCTGCACACTATTCCCTATATAGTGCCCTTCTTTTGACCAAAACCCTATGAGCCCTGGTCAAAAGTAGTGCACTACATAGGGGATAGTGTGCCATTTGGGATGTGCCCGAGAACAGTCTTCCAGCAGCACAGACTAGGGACGACAAATCGGTTCTCATCAAACAACAGCCTGTGGATTTAACTCTAACCTGGGCAGTGAGCCTAGTGACCAGAACCAATGTTATACACACCCGCCCTCTGATCCTGCTCCAAATGTTGAAAGCAGTGTACTTCTCTCTATAATAGTGTTTAGTAGAGAACTAATCCAACTAAATAAACGTCAACACATGAACTGAACAACAACAACGCCGACAGTCTCATTTCTGGGTTGTTTCATGTTTAACATTTACAGATGATGTGGACCTATAAGAAGGTCTATATCATTATGATGTGGACCTATAAGAAGGTCTATATCATTATGATGTGGACCTATAAGAAGGTCTATATCATTATGATGTGGACCTATAAGAAGGTCTATATCATTATGATGTGGACCTATAAGAAGGTCTATATCATTATGATGTGGACCTATAAGAAGGTCTATATCATTATGATGTGGACCTATAAGAAGGTCTATATCATTATGACGTGGACCTATAAGAAGGTCTATATCATTATGACGTGGACCTATAAGAAGGTCTATATCATTATGACGTGGACCTATAAGAAGGTCTATATCATTATGACGTGGACCTATAAGAAGGTCTATATCATTATGACGTGGACCTATAAGAAGGTCTATATCATTATGACGTGGACCTATAAGAAGGTCTATATCATTATGACGTGGACCTATAAGAAGGTCTATATCATTATGACGTGGACCTATAAGAAGGTCTATATCATTATGACGTGGACCTATAAGAAGGTCTATATCATTATGACGTGGACCTATAAGAAGGTCTATATCATTATGACGTGGACCTATAAGAAGGTCTATATCATTATGACGTGGACCTATAAGAAGGTCTATATCATTATGACGTGGACCTATAAGAAGGTCTATATCATTATGACGTGGACCTATAAGAAGGTCTATATCATTATGACGTGGACCTATAAGAAGGTCTATATCATTATGACGTGGACCTATAAGAAGGTCTATATCATTATGACGTGGACCTATAAGAAGGTCTATATCATTATGACGTGGACCTATAAGAAGGTCTATATCATTATGACGTGGACCTATAAGAAGGTCTATATCATTATGACGTGGACCTATAAGAAGGTCTATATCATTATGACGTGGACCTATAAGAAGGTCTATATCATTATGACGTGGACCTATAAGAAGGTCTATATCATTATGACGTGGACCTATAAGAAGGTCTATATCATTATGACGTGGACCTATAAGAAGGTCTATATCATTATGACGTGGACCTATAAGAAGGTCTATATCATTATGACGTGGACCTATAAGAAGGTCTATATCATTATGACGTGGACCTATAAGAAGGTCTATATCATTATGACGTGGACCTATAAGAAGGTCTATATCATTATGACGTGGACCTATAAGAAGGTCTATATCATTATGACGTGGACCTATAAGAAGGTCTATATCATTATGACGTGGACCTATAAGAAGGTCTATATCATTATGACGTGGACCTATAAGAAGGTCTATATCATTATGACGTGGACCTATAAGAAGGTCTATATCATTATGACGTGGACCTATAAGAAGGTCTATATCATTATGACGTGGACCTATAAGAAGGTCTATATCATTATGACGTGGACCTATAAGAAGGTCTATATTTTTATGACGTGGACCTATAAGAAGGTCTATATCATTATGACGTGGACCTATAAGAAGGTCTATATCATTATGACGTGGACCTATAAGAAGGTCTATATCATTATGACGTGGACCTATAAGAAGGTCTATATCATTATGACGTGGACCTATAAGAAGGTCTATATCATTATGACGTGGACCTATAAGAAGGTCTATATCATTATGACGTGGACCTATAAGAAGGTCTATATCATTATGACGTGGACCTATAAGAAGGTCTATATCATTATGATGTGGACCTATAAGAAGGTCTATATCATTATGACGTGGACCTATAAGAAGGTCTATATCATTATGATGTGGACCTATAAGAAGGTCTATATCATTATGATGTGGACCTATAAGAAGGTCTATATCATTATGATGTGGACCTATAAAAAGGTCTATATCATTATGATGTGGACCTATAAGAAGGTCTATATCATTATGATGTGGACCTATAAGAAGGTCTATATCATTATGATGTGGACCTATAAGAAGGTCTATATCATTATGATGTGGACCTATAAGAAGGTCTATATCATTATGATGTGGACCTATAAGAAGGTCTATATCATTATGATGTGGACCTATAAGAAGGTCTATATCATTATGATGTGGACCTATAAGAAGGTCTATATCATTATGATGTGGACCTATAAGAAGGTCTATATCATTATGATGTGGACCTATAAGAAGGTCTATATCATTATGATGTGGACCTATAAGAAGGTCTATATCATTATGATGTGGACCTATAAGAAGGTCTATATCATTATGATGTGGACCTATAAGAAGGTCTATATCATTATGATGTGGACCTATAAGAAGGTCTATATCATTATGATGTGGACCTATAAGAAGGTCTATATCATTATGATGTGGACCTATAAGAAGGTCTATATCATTATGATGTGGACCTATAAGAAGGTCTATATCATTATGATGTGGACCTATAAGAAGGTCTATATCATTATGATGTGGACCTAATAGCAGACACACATTATTCAACATAGCCCTAACCCAGACATTATTCAACATAGTTCTAACCCAGACACATTATTCAACATCGTCCTAACCCAGACATTATTCAACATAGTTCTAACCCAGACACATTATTCAACATCGTCCTAACCCAGACACATTATACAACATAGTCCTAACCCAGACATTATTCAACATAGTTCTAACCCAGGACACATTATACAACATAGTCCTAACCCAGACACATTATTCAACATAGTCCTAACCCAGGACACATTATTCAACATAGTCCTAACCCAGGACACATTATTCAACATAGTCCTAACCCAGGACACATTATTCAACATAGTTCTAACCCAGGACACATTATTCAACATAGTCCTAGCCCAGGACACATTATACAACATAGTCCTAACCCAGACATTATTCAACATAGTCCTAACCCAGGACACATTATTCAACATAGTCCTAACCCAGGACACATTATTCAACATAGTCCTAACCCAGACACATTATTCAACATCGTCCTAACCCAGACACATTATACAACATAGTCCTAACCCAGACATTATTCAACATAGTCCTAACCCAGGACACATTATTCAACATAGTCCTAACCCAGGACACATTATTCAACATAGTCCTAACCCAGACATTATTCAACATAGTCCTAACCCAGACACATTATTCAACATAGTCCTAACCCAGACACATTATACAACATAGTCCTAACCCAGACACATTATTCAACATAGTCCTAACCCAGGACACATTATTCAACATAGTCCTAACCCAGGACACATTATTCAACATAGTCCTAACCCAGACACATTATTCAACATAGTCCTAACCCAGGACACATTATTCAACATAGTCCTAACCCAGACATTATTCAACATAGTCCTAACCCAGGACACATTATTCAAAATAGTCCTAACCCAGGACACATTATTCAACATAGTCCTAACCCAGACACATTATTCAACATAGTCCTAACCCAGGACACATTATTCAACATAGTCCTAACCCAGGACACATTATTCAACATAGTCCTAACCCAGACACATTATTCAACATCGTCCTAACCCAGACACATTATACAACATAGTCCTAACCCAGACATTATTCAACATAGTCCTAACCCAGGACACATTATTCAACATAGTCCTAACCCAGGACACATTATTCAACATAGTCCTAACCCAGACATTATTCAACATAGTCCTAACCCAGACACATTATTCAACATAGTCCTAACCCAGACACATTATACAACATAGTCCTAACCCAGACACATTATTCAACATAGTCCTAACCCAGGACACATTATTCAACATAGTCCTAACCCAGGACACATTATTCAACATAGTCCTAACCCAGACACATTATTCAACATAGTCCTAACCCAGGACACATTATTCAACATAGTCCTAACCCAGACATTATTCAACATAGTCCTAACCCAGGACACATTATTCAAAATAGTCCTAACCCAGGACACATTATTCAACATAGTCCTAACCCAGACACATTATTCAACATAGTCCTAACCCAGGACACATTATTCAACATAGTCCTAACCCAGGACACATTATTCAACATAGTCCTAACCCAGACACATTATTCAACATAGTCCTAACCCAGGACACATTATTCAACATAGTCCTAACCCAGACACACATTATTCAACATAGTCCTAACCCAGACACATTATTCAACATAGTCCTAACCCAGGACACATTATTCAACATAGTCCTAACCCAGGACACATTATTCAACATAGTCCTAACCCAGGACACATTATTCAACATAGTCCTAACCCAGACACATTATACAACATAGTCCTAACCCAGGACACATTATTCAACACAGTCCTTACCCAGGACACATTATTCAACATAGTCCTAACCCAGGACACATTATTCAACATAGTCCTAACCCAGACACACATTATTCAACATAGCCCTAACCCAGGACACATTATTCAACATAGTCCTAACCCAGACACATTATTCAACATAGTCCTAACCCAGGACACATTATTCAACATAGTCCTAACCCAGACACATTATTCAACATAGCCCTAACCCAGGACACATTATTCAACATAGTTCTAACCCAGGACACATTATTCAACATAGTCCTAGCCCAGGACACATTATTCAACATAGTCCTAACCCAGGACACATTATTCAACATAGTCCTAACCCAGACACATTATACAACATAGTCCTAACCCAGGACACATTATTCAACACAGTCCTTACCCAGGACACATTATTCAACATAGTCCTAACCCAGGACACATTATTCAACATAGGTCTAACCCAGACACACATTATTCAACATAGCCCTAACCCAGGACACATTATTCAACATAGTCCTAACCCAGACACATTATTCAACATAGTCCTAACCCAGACACATTATTCAACATAGTCCTAACCCAGGACACATTATACAACATAGTCCTAACCCAGACATTATTCAACATAGTCCTAACCCAGACACATTATTCAACATAGTCCTAACCCAGACACACATTATACAACATAGTCCTAACCCAGGACACATTATTCAACATAGCCCTAACCCAGACACATTATTCAACATAGTCCTAACCCAGGACACATTATTCAACATAGTCCTAACCCAGACACATTATTCAACATAGTCCTAACCCAGGACACATTATTCAACATAGTCCTATCCCAGGACACATTATTCAACATAGTCCTAACCCAGACACATTATTCAACATAGTCCTAACCCAGGACACATTATTCAACATAGTCCTAACCCAGGACACACATTATTCAACATAGTCCTAACCCAGGACACATTATTCAACATAGTCCTAACCCAGGACACATTATTCAAAATAGTCTTTACCCAGGACACATTATTCAACATAGTCCTTACCCAGGACACATTATACAACATAGTCCTATCCCAGGACACATTATTCAACATAGTCCTAACCCAGACACATTATTCAACATAGTCCTAACCCAGGACACATTATACAACATAGTCCTAACCCAGACACACATTATTCAACATAGTCCTAACCCAGGACACATTATTCAACATAGTCCTAACCCAGGACACATTATTCAACATAGTCCTTACCCAGGACACATTATACAACATAGTCCTATCCCAGGACACATTATTCAACATAGTCCTAACCCAGACACATTATTCAACATAGTCCTAACCCAGGACACATTATTCAACATAGTCCTAACCCAGACACACATTATTCAACATAGTCCTAACCCAGACACATTATTCAACATAGTCCTAACCCAGGACACATTATTCAACATAGTCCTAACCCAGGACACATTATTCAACATAGTCCTAACCCAGACACATTATTCAACATAGTCCTAACCCAGACACACATTATACAACATAGTCCTAACCCAGACACACATTATTCAACTTAGTCCTAACCCAGGACACATTATTCAACATAGCCCTAACCCAGACACATTATTCAACATAGTCCTAACCCAGGACACATTATTCAACATAGCCCTAACCCCGACACATTATTCAACATAGTCCTAACCCAGGACACATTATTCAACATAGTCCTAACCCAGGACACATTATTCAACATAGTCCTAACCCAGGACACACTATTCAACATAGTCCTAACCCAGGACACATTATACAACATAGTCCTAACCCAGACACACATTATTCAACATAGTCCTAACCCAGGACACATTATTCAACATAGTCCTAACCCAGGACACATTATTCAACATAGTCCTAACCCAGGACACATTATTCAACATAGTCCTAACCCAGGACACATTATACAACATAGCCCTAACCCAGGACACATTATTCAACATAGTCCTAACCCAGACACATTATTCAACATAGTCCTAACCCAGGACACATTATTCAACATAGCCCTAACCCAGACATTATTCAACATAGCCCTAACCCAGGACACATTATTCAACATAGTCCTAACCCAGACTCATTATTCAACATAGTCCTAACCCAGACATTATTCAACATAGTCCTAACCCAGACATTATTCAACATAGTCCTAACCCAGACATTATTCAACATAGTCCTAACCCAGAAACACATTATTCAACATAGTCCTAACCCAGACACACATTATTCAACATAGTCCTAACCCAGACACATTATTCAACTCTGTGCTGTCCATGACACATTATTCAACATAGTCCTAACCCAGACATTATTCAATATAGCCCTAACCCAGACACATTATACAACTCTGTGCTGTCCATGACACATTATTCAACATAGTCCTAACCCAGACATTATTCAACATAGTCCTAACCCAGGACACATTATACAACTCTGTGCTGTCCATGACACATTATTCAATATAGCTCTAACCCAGACACATTATTCTACATAGTCCTAACCCAGACATTATTCAACATAGTCCTAACCCAGTACACATTATTCAACATAGTCCTAACCCAGACACATTATTCAACATAGTCCTAACCCAGACATTATTCAACATAGTCCTAACCCAGGACACATTATTCAACATAGTCCTAACCCAGACATTATTCAACATAGTCCTAACCCAGTACACATTATTCAATATAGCCCTAACCCAGACACATTATTCAACATAGTCCTAACCCAGACATTATTCAACATAGTCCTAACCCAGGACACATTATTCAACATAGTCCTAACCCAGGACACATTATTCAACATAGTCCTAACCCAGGACACATTATTCAACATAGTCCTAACCCAGACACATTATTCAACATAGTCCTAACCCAGGACACATTATTCAACATAGTCCTAACCCAGGACACATTATTCAACATAGTCCTAACCCAGGACACATTATTTAACTCTGTGCTGTCCATGACACATTATTCAATATAGCCCTAACCCAGACACATTATTCAACATAGTCCTAACCCAGACATTATTCAACATAGTCCTAACCCAGGACACATTATTCAACATCGTCCTAACCCAGACACATTATTCAACATAGTCCTAACCCTGGACACATTATTCAACTCTGTGCTGTCCAGGACACATTATTCAACTCTGTGCTGTCCATGACAATGTTCAGATCAGTCTTCACCAGAGTAGCATCAACCAACAGGGTCAAAGGCAAGACGAGTCAGTTAGCTATAAACAGTATCGATTAACCAAACCATATCAATAAATAGGCATATGACATATGACAGACAGAAGTTATACTTATTCAACAAAGGCAGGCTATGGTCTATAGTCACAACATTGGTCTATAATCACATTGGTCTATAGTCACATTGGTCTATAGTCACAACATTGGTCTATAATCACATTGGTCTATAATCACATTGGTCTATAGTCACATTTGTCTATAGTCACATTGGTCTATAGTCACATTGGTCTATAGTCACAACATTGGTCTATAATCACAACATTGGTCTATAGTCACAACATTGGTCTATAGTCACAACATTGGTATATAGTCACATTGGTCTATAGTCACATTGGTCTATAGTCACAACATTGGCATATAGTCACATTGGTCTATAGTCACAACATTGGTATATAGTCACATTGGTCTATAGTCACATTGGTCTATAGTCACATTGGTATATAGTCACATTGGTATATAATCACATTGGTCTATAGTCACATTGGTATATAATCACATTGATCTATAGTCACAACATTGGTCTATAATCACAACATTGGTCTATAGTCACATTGGTCTATAATCACAACATTGGTCTATAATCACATTGGTCTATAGTCACATTGGTCTATAGTCACATTGGTCTATAATCACATTGGTCTATAGTCACATTGGTCTATAGTCACATTGGTCTATAGTCACATTGGTCTATAATCACATTGGTCTATAGTCACAACATTGGTCTATAGTCATAACATTGGTCTATAGTCACATTGGTCTATAATCACAACATTGGTCTATAATCACATTGGTCTATAGTCACATTGGTCTATAGTCACATTGGTCTATAGTCACAACATTGGTATATAGTCACATTGGTCTATAGTCACATTGGTCTATAATCACATTGGTATATAGTCACAACATTGGTATATAGTCACATTGGTCTATAATCACAACATTGGTCTATAGTCACATTGGTCTATAGTCACAACATTGGTCTATAGTCATAACATTGGTCTATAATCACAACATTGGTATATAGTCACAACATTGGTCTATAGTCACATTGGTCTATAGTCACATTGGTCCATAGTCACAACATTGGTCTATAGTCACATTGGTCTATAGTCACAACATTGGTCTATAGTCACATTGGTCTATAATCAAATTGGTCTATAGTCACAACATTGGTCTATAGTCACAACATTGGTCTATAGTCACATTGGTCTATAGTCACAACATTGGTATATAGTCACAACATTGGTCTATAGTCACAACATTGGTCTATAGTCACATTGGTCTATAGTCACATTGGTCTATAGTCAAAACATTGGTCTATAGTCACAACATTGGTCTATAGTCACATTGGTCTATAGTCACATTGGTATATAGTCACAACATTGGTCTATAATCACATTGGTCTATAGTCACATTGGTTTATAGTCACATTGGTCTATAGTCACATTGGTCTATAGTCACAACATTGGTCTATAGTCACATTGGTCTATAGTCACAACATTGGTCTATAGTCACAACATTGGTCTATAGTCAAAACATTGGTCTATAGTCACAACATTGGTCTATAGTCACAACATTGGTCTATAATCACATTGGTCTATAGTCACAACATTGGTCTATAGTCACAACATTGGTCTATAGTCACAACATTGGTCTATAATCACATTGGTCTATAGTCACAACATTGGTCCATAGTCAGATTGGTCTATAGTTACAACATTGGTCTATAGTCACAACATTGGTCTATAATCACAACATTGGTCCATAGTCACAACATTGGTCTATAATCACAACATTGGTATATAGTCACAACATTGGTCTATAGTCACAACATTGGTCTATAGTCACAACATTGGTCTATAGTCACAACATTGGTCTATAGTCACAACATTGGTCTATAGTCACAACATTGGTCTATAGTCATAACATTGGTCTATAATCATCACATTGGTCTATAGTCACATTGGTCTATAGTCACATTGGTCTATAGTCAAAACATTGGTCTATAGTCACATTGGTCTATAGTCACATTGGTCTATAATCACAACATTGGTATATAATCATCACATTGGTCTATAGTCACAACATTGGTCAATAGTCACATTGGTCTATAGTCACATTGGTCTATAATCACAACATTGGTATATAATCATCACATTGGTATATAATCATCACATTGGTCTATAATCATCACATTGGTCTATAATCATCACATTTGTCTATAATCATAACATTGGTCTATAATCATAACATTGGTCTATAATCATCACATTGGTCTATAATCATAACATTGGTTCTATAGTCACATTGGTCTATAGTCACATTGGTCTATAGTCACATTGGTCTATAATCACAACATTGGTATATAATCATCACATTGGTCTATAGTCACATTGGTCTATAATCACAACATTGGTATATAATCATCACATTGGTATATAATCATCACATTGGTCTATAATCATCACATTTGTCTATAATCATCACATTGGTCTATAATCATAACATTTGTCTATAATCATAACATTGGTCTATAGTCACATTGGTCTATAGTCACATTGGTCTATAATCATCACATTGGTCTATAATCATAACATTGGTCTATAATCATCACATTGATCTATAATCATAACATTGGTCTATAGTCACATTGGTCTATAGTCACATTGGTCTATAATCATCAAATTGGTCTATAATCATAACATTGGTCTATAGTCACATTGGTCTATAGTCACATTGGTATATAATCATCACATTGGTCTATAGTCACAACATTGGTCTATAGTCACATTGGTCTATAGTCACATTGGTCTATAGTCACAACATTGGTATATAGTCACAACATTGGTATATAGTCACAACATTGGTATATAGTCACATTGATCTATAGTCACAACATTGGTATATAGTCACAACATTGGCATATAGTCACAACATTGGTATATAGTCACATTGATCTATAGTCACAACATTGGTCTATAGTCACAACATTGGTATATAGTCACATTGGTCTATAATCACAACATTGGTCTATAATCACAACATTGGTATATAATCATCACATTGGTCTATAGTCACATTGGTCTATAGTCACATTGGTCTATAGTCACATTGGTCTATAGTCACAACATTGGTCTATAGTCACAACATTGGTCTATAATCATCACATTGGTCTATAGTCACATTGGTCTATAGTCACAACATTGGTCTATAGTCACAACATTGGTCTATAGTCACAACATTGGTCTATAGTCACATTGGTCTATAGTCACATTGGTCTATAGTCACAACATTGGTCTATAGTCACAACATTGGTATATAGTCACAACATTGGTCTATAGTCACATTGGTCTATAATCACAACATTGGCATATAGTCACATTGGTATATAATCATCACATTGGTCTATAGTCACATTGGTCTATAGTCAGAACATTGGTCTATAATCTCAACATTGGTCTATAATCATAACATTGGTCTATAGTCACATTGGTCTATAGTCACAACATTGGTCTATAGTCACATTGGTCTATAGTCACATTGGTCTATAGTCACATTGGTCTATAGTAACATTGGTCTATAGTAACATTGGTCTATAGTCACATTGGTCTATAGTCACATTGGTCTATAATCACAACATTGGTCTATAGTCACATTGGTCTATAGTCACAATGGTCTATAGTCACAACATTGGCATATAGTCACATTGGTCTATAATCATCACATTGGTCTATAGTCACAACATTGGTCTATAATCACAACATTGGTCTATAGTCACAACATTGGTCTATAATCATAACATTGGTCTATAGTCACAACATTGGTCTATAGTCACATTGGTCTATAGTCACATTGGTCTATAGTCACATTGGTATATAGTCACAACATTGGTCTATAGTCACATTGGTCTATAGTCACATTGGTCTATAGTCACAACATTGGTCTATAGTCACAACATTGGTCTATAGTCACAACATTGGTATATAGTCACAACATTGGTCCATAGTCACATTGGTATATAGTCACATTGGTATATAGTCACAACATTGGTATATAGTCACAACATTGGTATATAGTCACAACATTGGTCTATAGTCACATTGGTCTATAGTCACAACATTGGTCTATAGTCACAACATTGGTATATAGTCACATTGGTATATAGTCACAACATTGGTATATAGTCACAACATTGGTATATAGTCACAACATTGGTCTATATTCACATTGGTCTATAGTCACAACATTGGTCTATAGTCACAACATTGGTCTATAGTCACATTGGTCTATAGTCACATTGGTCTATAGTCACAACATTGGTCTATAGTCACATTGGTATATAGTCACAACATTGGTCTATAGTCACAACATTGGTCTATAGTCACAACATTGGTATATAGTCACAACATTGGTCTATAGTCACAACATTGGTATATAGTCACAACATTGGTATATAGTCACAACATTGGTCTATAGTCACAACATTGGTATATAGTCACAACATTGGTCTATAGTCACAACATTGGTCTATAGTCACAACATTGGTCTATAGTCACAACATTGGTATATAGTCACAACATTGGTCTATAGTTACAACATTGGTCTATAGTCACAACATTGGTATATAGTCACAACATTGGTCTATAGTCACAACATTGGTATATAGTCACAACATTGGTATATAGTCACATTGGTCTATAGTCACAACATTGGTCTATAGTCACAACATTGGTATATAGTCACATTGGTCTATAGTCACAACATTGGTCTATAATCACAACATTGGTCTATAGTCACATTGGTCTATAGTCACAACATTGGTCTATAGTCACGTTGGTCTATAGTCACAACATTGGTCTATAGTCACAACATTGGTCTATAATCACAACATTGGTCTATAGTCACAACATTGGTCTATAATCACAACATTGGTCTATAGTCACATTGGTCTATAGTCACAACATTGGTCTATAGTCACATTGGTCTATAATCATCACATTGGTCTATAGTCACAACATTGGTCTATAGTCACATTGGTCTATAATCATCACATTGGTCTATAGTCACAACATTGGTCTATAGTCACATTGGTCTATAGTCACAACATTTGTCTATAGTCACAACATTGGTATATAGTCACAACATTGGTCTATAATCACAACATTGGTCTATAATCACAACATTGGTCTATAGTCACATTGGTCTATAGTCACAACATTGGTCTATAGTCACGTTGGTCTATAGTCACAACATTGGTCTATAGTCACAACATTGGTCTATAATCACAACATTGGTCTATAGTCACATTGGTCTATAGTCACAACATTGGTCTATAATCACAACATTGGTCTATAGTCACATTGGTCTATAGTCACAACATTTGTCTATAGTCACATTGGTCTATAGTCACATTGGTCTATAGTCACATTGGTCTATAGTCACATTGGTCTATAGTCACATTGGTCTATAGTAACATTGGTCTATAGTCACATTGGTCTATAATCACAACATTGGTCTATAGTCACATTGGTCTATAGTCACATTGGTCTATAGTCACAACATTGGCATATAGTCACATTGGTCTATAATCATCACATTGGTCTATAGTCACAACATTGGTCTATAGTCACATTGGTCTATAGTCACAACATTGGTCTATAGTCACAACATTGGTCTATAGTCACATTGGTCTATAGTCACATTGGTCTATAGTCACATTGGTCTATAGTCACATTGGTCTATAGTCATAACATTGGTCTATAGTCACAACATTGGTCTATAATCACATTGGTCTATAGTCACATTGGTCTATAGTCACATTGGTCTATAGTCACATTGGTCTATAGTCACATTGGTCTATAATCACAACATTGGTCTATAGTCACATTGGTCTATAGTCACATTGGTCTATAGTCACAACATTGGCATATAGTCACATTGGTCTATAATCATCACATTGGTCTATAGTCACAACATTGGTCTATAATCATAACATTGGTCTATAGTCACAACATTTGTCTATAGTAACATTGGTATATAGTCACATTGGTCTATAGTCACATTGGTATATAGTCACAACATTGGTCTATAGTCACATTGGTCTATAGTCACAACATTGGTCTATAGTAACATTGGTCTATAGTCACATTGGTCTATAGTCACATTGGTCTATAGTCACATTGGTCTATAGTAACATTGGTCTATAGTCACATTGGTCTATAATCACAACATTGGTCTATAGTCACATTGGTCTATAGTCACATTGGTCTATAGTCACAACATTGGCATATAGTCACATTGGTCTATAATCATCACATTGGTCTATAGTCACAACATTGGTCTATAGTCACAACATTGGTCTATAGTCACAACATTGGTCTATAATCATAACATTGGTCTATAGTCACAACATTGGTCTATAGTCACATTGGTCTATAGTCACATTGGTCTATAGTCACATTGGTATATAGTCACAACATTGGTCTATAGTCACATTGGTCTATAGTCACATTGGTCTATAGTCACAACATTGGTCTATAGTCACAACATTGGTCCATAGTCACATTGGTATATAGTCACATTGGTATATAGTCACAACATTGGTATATAGTCACAACATTGGTATATAGTCACAACATTGGTCTATAGTCACATTGGTCTATAGTCACAACATTGGTCTATAGTCACATTGGTATATAGTCACAACATTGGTATATAGTCACAACATTGGTATATAGTCACATTGGTCTATAGTCACAACATTGGTCTATAGTCACATTGGTATATAGTCACAACATTGGTATATAGTCACAACATTGGTCCATAGTCACATTGGTATATAGTCACAACATTGGTATATAGTCACAACATTGGTCTATAGTCACATTGGTCTATAGTCACAACATTGGTCTATAGTCACAACATTGGTCTATAGTCACAACATTGGTATATAGTCACAACATTGGTCCATAGTCACATTGGTATATAGTCACATTGGTATATAGTCACAACATTGGTATATAGTCACAACATTGGTATATAGTCACAACATTGGTATATAGTCACATTGGTCTATAGTCACAACATTGGTCTATAGTCACATTGGTATATAGTCACAACATTGGTATATAGTCACAACATTGGTATATAGTCACATTGGTCTATAGTCACAACATTGGTCTATAGTCACATTGGTATATAGTCACAACATTGGTATATAGTCACAACATTGGTCCATAGTCACATTGGTATATAGTCACAACATTGGTATATAGTCACAACATTGGTCTATAGTCACATTGGTCTATAGTCACAACATTGGTCTATAGTCACAACATTGGTATATAGTCACATTGGTATATAGTCACAACATTGGTATATAGTCACAACATTGGTATATAGTCACAACATTGGTCTATAGTCACATTGGTCTATAGTCACAACATTGGTCTATAGTCACAACATTGGTCTATAGTCACATTGGTCTATAGTCACAACATTGGTATATAGTCACAACATTGGTCTATAGTCACAACATTGGTCTATAGTCACAACATTGGTATATAGTCACAACATTGGTATATAGTCACAACATTGGTATATAGTCACAACATTGGTCTATAGTCACAACATTGGTATATAGTCACAACATTGGTCTATAGTCACAACATTGGTCTATAGTCACAACATTGGTATATAGTCACAACATTGGTCTATAGTCACATTGGTCTATAGTCACATTGGTCTATAGTCACATTGGTCTATAGTCACATTGGTCTATAGTAACATTGGTATATAGTCACATTGGTCTATAGTCACATTGGTCTATAATCACAACATTGGTCTATAGTCACATTGGTCTATAGTCACATTTGTCTATAATCATCACATTGGTCTATAGTCACAACATTGGTCTATAATCACAACATTGGTCTATAGTCACATTGGTCTATAGTCACATTGGTCTATAGTCACAACATTGGTCTATAGTCACATTGGTCTATAGTCACATTGGTCTATAGTCACATTGGTCTATAGTCACATTGGTCTATAGTCACATTGGTCTATAATCACAACATTGGTCTATAGTCACATTGGTCTATAGTCACATTGGTCTATAGTCACATTGGTCTATAGTCACATTGGTCTATAATCACAACATTGGTCTATAGTCACATTGGTCTATAGTCACATTGGTCTATAGTCACAACATTGGCATATAGTCACATTGGTCTATAATCATCACATTGGTCTATAGTCACAACATTGGTCTATAGTCACAACATTGGTCTATAATCATAACATTGGTCTATAGTCACAACATTGGTCTATAGTCACATTGGTCTATAGTCACATTGGTCTATAGTCACATTGGTATATAGTCACAACATTGGTCTATAGTCACATTGGTCTATAGTCACATTGGTCTATAGTCACAGCATTGGTCTATAGTCACAACATTGGTCTATAGTCACAACATTGGTATATAGTCACAACATTGGTCCATAGTCACATTGGTATATAGTCACATTGGTATATAGTCACAACATTGGTATATAGTCACAACATTGGTATATAGTCACAACATTGGTCTATAGTCACATTGGTCTATAGTCACAACATTGGTCTATAGTCACAACATTGGTATATAGTCACATTGGTATATAGTCACAACATTGGTATATAGTCACAACATTGGTATATAGTCACAACATTGGTCTATAGTCACATTGGTCTATAGTCACAACATTGGTATATAGTCACAACATTGGTCTATAGTCACAACATTGGTCTATAGTCACATTGGTCTATAGTCACAGTGGTCTATAGTCACAACATTGGTATATAGTCACAACATTGGTCTATAGTCACAACATTGGTCTATAGTCACAACATTGGTATATAGTCACAACATTGGTCTATAGTCACAACATTGGTATATAGTCACAACATTGGTATATAGTCACAACATTGGTCTATAGTCACAACATTGGTATATAGTCACAACATTGGTCTATAGTCACAACATTGGTATATAGTCACAACATTGGTATATAGTCACAACATTGGTCTATAGTCACAACATTGGTCTATAGTCACAACATTGGTCTATAGTCACATTGGTCTATAGTTACAACATTGGTCTATAGTCACAACATTGGTCTATAGTCACAACATTGGTATATAGTCACATTGGTCTATAGTCACAACATTGGTCTATAGTCACAACATTGGTCTATAGTCACAACATTGGTCTATAGTCACAACATTGGTCTATAGTCACAACATTGGTATATAGTCACAACATTGGTCTATAGTCACATTGGTCTATAGTCACAACATTGGTCTATAGTCACAACATTGGTCTATAGTCACAACATTGGTCTATAGTCACAACATTGGTCTATAGTCACAACATTGGTCTATAGTCACAACATTGGTATATAGTCACAACATTGGTCTATAGTCACATTGGTCTATAGTCACAACATTGGTCTATAGTCACAACATTGGTCTATAGTCACATTGGTCTATAGTCACAACATTGGTATATAGTCACAACATTGGTATATAGTCACACTGGTCTATAGTCACAACATTGGTATATAGTCACAACATTGGTATATAGTCACAACATTGGTCTATAGTCACAACATTGGTGTATAGTCACAACATTGGTATATAGTCACAACATTGGTATATAGTCACATTGGTCTATAGTCACAACATTGGTATATAGTCACAACATTGGTATATAGTCACACTGGTCTATAGTCACAACATTGGTATATAGTCACAACATTGGTATATAGTCACATTGGTATATAGTCACAACATTGGTATATAGTCACAACATTGGTATATAATCACATTGGTCTATAGTCACAACATTGGTATATAATCACAACATTGGTATATAATCACATTGGTCTATAGTCACAACATTGGTCTATAGTCACAACATTGGTCTATAGTCAAAACATTGGTCTATAGTCACAACATTGGTATATAGTCACAACATTGGTCTATAGTCACAACATTGGTATATAGTCACAACATTGGTCTATAGTCACAACATTGGTCTATAGTCACAACATTGGTATATAGTCACATTGGTCTATAGTCACAACATTGGTATATAGTCACAACATTGGTCTATAGTCACAACATTGGTATATAGTCACAACATTGGTCTATAGTCACAACATTGGTCTATAGTCACAACATTGGTATATAGTCACAACATTGGTCCATAGTCACAACATTGGTCTATAGTCACAACATTGGTCTATAGTCACAACATTGGTCTATAGTCACAACATTGGTATGTAGTCACATTGGTCTATAGTCACAACATTGGTCTATAGTCACAACATTGGTATATAGTCACATTGGTCTATAGTCACAACATTGGTATATAGTCACATTGGTCTATAGTTACATTGGTCTATAGTCACAACATTGGTCTATAGTCACATTGGTCTATAGTTACATTGGTCTATAGTCACAACATTGGTCTATAGTCACAACATTGCAGTATTAAAACAGATGCTCTGGCCTTAATATGGCTGAGATCCTCTGTTTTGATATGTTCAGTGGTATTGTTAACAAACACACTCCCATGAAGAAAATTAGAATTAAAAACATGTTTAGCCCCTGATTCGATCGTGATCTGGCAGTGTAACTCCACCTCAAGAATTGCATTTGGCGAAAGGCTCGGCACACACATACTCAGACTGACTGGCTCTCGTTCAGGCAAATGAGAAATCAGTGCTCTCAGGCTATCCGGAAGGCCCAAGTTAGTTACTTTAAGGAGCAGTTCTCTCTCTGTGGGTCTAACCCCAAGAAGTTCTGGAGAACGGATAAAGACCTGGAGAATAAACCCTCCTCGTCACAGCTGCCCATGTCCCTTAATGTTGATGATGTGGTTGTTACTGACAAGAAGCACATGGCTGAGCTCTTTATTCACCACTTCATTAAGTCAGGATTCCTATTTGACTCAGCCATGCCTCTTTACCCGTCCAACATTTCCTCATCACACACATCCCTGGGTCGCTCCTCTTTTCAGTTCGCTGCAGCCAGCGACTGGAACGAGCTGCAACAAACACTCAAACTGGACAGTTTTATCTCCATCTCTTCATTCAAAGACTCCATCATGGACACTCTCACTGACAGTTGTGGCTGCTTCGCGTGATGTATTGTTGTCTCTACCTTCTTGCCCTTTGTGCTGTTGTCTGTGCCCAATAATGTTTGTACCATGTTGTGCTGCTGCCATGTTGTGTTGCTACCATGTTGTTGTCATGTGTTGCTGCCTTGCTATGTTGTTGTCTTAGGTCTCTCTTTATGTAGTGTTGTGGTGTCTCTCTTGTCGTGATGTGTCTTTTGTCCTATATATATTATTTTTAATCCCAGCCCCCGCAGGAGGCCTTTTGGTAGGTCGTCATTGTAAATAAGAATTTGTTCTTAACTGACGTGCCTAGTTAAATTAAAGTAAAATAAAATGAATTTAAAAATGTGGTCTATAATCACAACATTGCAGTATTAATGCAGACTGTGGTCTATAATCACAACATTTCAGTATCAATGCAGACTGTAGTCTATATCACAACATTGCAGTATTAATGCAGACTGTGGTCTATAATCATAACATTGCAGTATTAATGCAGACTGTAGTCTATAATCATAACATTGCAGTATTAATGCAGACTGTGGTCTATATCATAACATTGCAGTATTAATGCAGACTGTGGTCTATATCACAACATTTCAGTATTAATGCAGACTGTGGTCTATATCATAACATTGCAGTATTAATGCAGACTGTGGTCTATATCACAACATTTCAGTATTAATGCAGACTGGTCTATAATCATAACATTGCAGTATTAATGCAGACTGGTCTATAATCATAACATTGCAGTATTAATGCAGACTGGTCTATAATCATAACATTGCAGTATTAATGCAGACTGTAGTCTATATCACAACATTGCAGTATTAATGCAGACTGGTCTATAATCATAACATTGCAGTATTAATGCAGACTGGTCTATAATCATAACATTGCAGTATTAATGCAGACTGTGGTCTATAATCATAACATTGCAGTATTAATGCAGACTGTAGTCTATATCACAACATTGCAGTATTAATGCAGACTGGTCTATAATCCCAACAGTTTTCTGTTGTAAATCTGATACCAGAGCGCTTGATGTTACTTGTTATCCAGGAAAAGCAGTAGGCAACAGGTTGACAGTTGAAGGTTAGAATAACCCCTCAACGGATGTGTAGGAAGTAATATCCTGTGCTGACAAAATATCCTCTCTCTGCAGATAGTCTAACATACACTGCCCCCTTGTGTTGAAGACTGCATAAAACAGTGAGAAAATAAAATCTAACATACACTGCCCCCTTGTGTTGAAGACTGCATATAACAGTGAGAAAATAAAGTCTAACATACACTGCCCCCTTGTGTTGAAGACTGCATATAACAGTGAGAAAATAAAGTCTAACATACACTGCCCCCTTGTGTTGAGGACTGCATATAACAGTGAGAAAATAAAGTCTAACATACACTGCCCCCTTGTGTTGAAGACTGCATATAACAGTGAGAAAATAAAGTCTAACATACACTGCCCCCTTGTGTTGAAGACTGCATATAACAGTGAGAAAATAAAGTCTAACATACACTGCCCCCTTGTGTTGAAGACTGCATATAACAGTGAGAAAATAAAGTCTAACATACACTGCCCCCTTGTGTTGAAGACTGCATATAACAGTGAGAAAATAACTAGTTCTCTCAACCTCCTAGCATCTCTGCAACCATTCCCCTTGCAGAGGTAAAAGCATCACCCTGACATATACTCTGAATCCCTACACCCAAAATGGGAAGATGGCTGCCTGTCAAGAAACAGTGAGTTGAGGGCCATTACATTTACATTTACATTTAAGTCATTTAGCAGACGCTCTTATCCAGAGCGACTTACAAATTGGTGCATTCACCTTATGACATCCAGTGGAACAACCACTTTACAATAGTGCATCTAAATCTTTTAAGGGGGGGGACGGGGGTTAGAAGGATTACTTTATCCTATCCTAGGTATTCCTTAAAGAGGTGGGGTTTCATACTATACAACCCTACACCCAGACAGCAACAGTCTTTTCACCTGAACATCAGTGAGCTCAAACTCCACCTCGTAGTCCAGGAAGAAGCAGTAGCCAGTCGGCCTGAGTTGTTGAACCTTAGAAGAAGACAACAGAAAAGAATGAGACGATGATAATGGCCACCTGACTTGTTTTTAATGCACTAATACAACAACCACATTAGTTGTTAATTATCTTGTCAATGCTTTAGCCACTAACCAATAGGCCCTGCATGTTGGCCAAGTGGTTTTGGAGGGCCAGTAGGAGGCACTCTTTCCTCTGGTCTAATAAAATATCCCAATGCCCCAGGGCAGTGATTGGGGACACTGCCCTGTGTAGGGTGCCGTCTTTCGGATGGGACGTTAAACGGGTGTCCTGACTCTCTGGGGTCATTAAAGATCCCATGGCACTTATCGTAAGAGTAGGGGTGTTAACCCCGGTGTCCTGGCTAAATTCCCAATCTGGCCCTCAAACCATCATGGTCACCTAATAATCCCCAGTTTACAATTGGCTCATTCATCCCCCTCCTCTCCCCTGTAACTATTCCCCAGGTCGTTGCTGCAAATGAGAACGTGTTCTCAGTCAACTTACCTGGTAAAATAACGGTAAAATAAAAATAAATAAATAAAAAAAACACTAAGGTAACCAGTTGGCCAAAAATCAAACAGAATTTCCACTGACCCGGACATGGTGTGTCGTGCCCCCCCCCCCCCCCAACCCCTCTTTTAAGCTGCTGCTACTCTCTGTTTGTTACATATGCACAGTCACTTTAACTATACATTCATGTACATACTACCTCAATTGGCCCGATCAACCAGTGCTCCCGCACATTGGCTAACCGGGCTATCTGCATTGTGTCCCGCCACCCACCACCCGCAAACCCCTCATTTACGCTACTGCTACTCTCTGTTTATCATATATGCATAGTCACTTTAACTATACATTCATGTACATAGTACCTCAATCAGCCCAACTAACCGGTGCCTGTATATAGCCTTGCTACTATTATAGCTACGCCACTGTATATAGCCTCACTACGGTTATAGGTTCTCTACTGTATGTAGCCTCACTATGGTTATAGGTTCTCTACTGCATATAGCCTCACTATGGTTATAGGTTCTCTACTGCATATAGCCTCACTATGGTTATAGGTTCTCTACTGTATATAGCCTCACTACGGTTATAGGTTCTCTACTGTATGTAGCCTTGGTACTGTTATAGGTTCTCTACTGTATATAGCCTCACTATGGTTATAGGTTCTCTACTGTATATAGCCTCACTATGGTTATAGGTTCTCTACTGTATATAGCCTCTCTACTGTATATAGCCTCACTATGGTTATAGGTTCTCTACTGTATATAGCCTCACTATGGTTATAGGTTCTCTACTGTATATAGCCTCTCTACTGTATATAGCCTCACTATGGTTATAGCCTCTCTACTGTATATAGCCTCACTACGGTTATAGGTTCTCTACTGTATATAGCCTCACTACGGTTATAGGTTCTCTACTGTATATAGCCTCACTATGGTTATAGGTTCTCTACTGTATATAGCCTCACTATGGTTATAGGTTCTCTACTGTATATAGCCTCTCTATGGTTATAGATTCTCTACTGTATATAGCCTCACTATGGTTATAGCCTCTCTACTGTATATAGCCTCACTATGGTTATAGGTTCTCTACTGTATATAGCCTCTCTACTGTATATAGCCTCGCTACTGTTTATAGCCTCTCTACTGTATATAGCCTCGCTACTGTTTATAGCCTCTCTACTGTATATAGCCTCTCTACTGTATATAGCCTCTCTACTGTATATAGCCTCGCTACTGTATATAGCCTCTCTACTGTATATAGCCTCTCTACTGTATATAGCCTCACTACTGTATATAGCCTCTCTACTGTATATAGCCTCTCTACTGTATATAGCCTCGCTACTGTATATAGCCTCTCTACTGTATATAGCCTCTCTACTGTTTATAGCCTCTCTACTGTTTATAGCCTCACTACTGTATATAGCCTCTCTACTGTCTATAGCCTCTCTACTGTATATAGCCTCTCTACTGTATATAGCCTCTCTACTGTATATAGCCTCTCTACTGTTTATAGCCTCTCTACTGTATATAGCCTCTCTACTGTATATAGCCTCTCTACTGTTTATAGCCTCTCTACTGTATATAGCCTCGCTACTGTCTATAGCCTCTCTACTGTATATAGCCTCTCTACTGTATATAGCCTCTCTACTGTATATAGCCTCTCTACTGTATATAGCCTCTCTACTGTTTATAGCCTCTCTACTGTATGTAGCCTCTCTACTGTATGTAGCCTCTCTACTGTTTATAGCCTCTCTACTGTTTATAGCCTCTCTACTGTATGTAGCCTCTCTACTGTTTATAGCCTCTCTACTGTATGTAGCCTCTCTACTGTATGTAGCCTCTCTACTGTATGTAGCCTCTCTACTGTTTATAGCCTCACTACTGTTATTTTTCAGTCTTTTTACTGTTGTTTTTATTTCTTTACTTACCTATTGTTCACCTAATACATTTTTTGCACTGTTGGTGAAAGCCTGTAAGTGAACATTTCACTGTAAGGTGAAGGTGAATACCTGTTTTGCACATGTGACAAATACACTTGATTTATTTTAAATAGTTCTTAAATCCATTGGGATCATGCAGGGCCTATAAGTTGGGTCATGCAGGGCCTATAGGTTGGGTAATGCAGGGCCTATAGGTTGGGTAATGCATGGCCTATAGGTTGGGTAATGCAGGGCCTATAGGTTGGATCATGCAGGGCCTATAGGTTGGGTAATGCAGGGCCTATAGGTTGGGTAATGCAGGGCCTATAGGTTGGGTAATGCAGGGCCTATAGGTTGGATCATGCAGGGCCTATAGGTTGGGTAATGCAGGGCCTATAGGTTGGGTAATGCAGGGCCTATAGGTTGGGTAATGCAGGGCCTATAAGTTGGGTAATGCAGGGCCTATAGGTTGGGTAATGCAGGGCCTATAGGTTGGGTAATGCAGGGCCTATAGGTTGGGTAATGCAGGGCCTATAGGTTGGATCATGCAGGGCCTATAGGTTGGATCATGCAGGGCCTATAGGTTGGGTAATGCAGGGCCTATAGGTTGGGTAATGCAGGGCCTATAGGTTGGGTAATGCAGGGCCTATAGGTTGGGTAATGCAGGGCCTATAGGTTGGGTAATGCAGGGCCTATAGGTTGGGTAATGCAGGGCCTATAGGTTGGGTAATGCAGGGCCTATAGGTTGGATCATGCAGGGCCTATAGGTTGGGTAATGCAGGGCCTATAGGTTGGATCATGCAGGGCCTATAGGTTGGGTAATGCAGGGCCTATAGGTTGGATCATGCAGGGCCTACTACCTCTTTTTAGAGGTAGTAGTTTTTAGTTTTTAGTTTACTTTTTATTATTGATATTGATTATTGTGCCGTTATGTTGATTATTGTACTGTAATGTTGATTATTGTACTGTAATGTTGATTATTTTACTGTAATGTTGATTATTGTACTGTAATGTTGATTATTGTACTGTAATGTTAATTATTGTACTGTAATGTTGATTATTTTACTGCAATGTTGATTATTTTACGGTAATGTTGATTATTTTACTGTAATGTTGATTATTTTACTGTAATGTTGATTATTTTACTGTAATGTTGATTATTTTACTGTAATGTTGATTATTTTACTGTAATGTTGATTATTGTACTGTAATGTTGATTATTTTACTGTAATGTTGAGAGAACTAGTACACAAGTATTTATCTGAACCTGTTATATCTTCTGTAAACTGTGTGACTAACAACACGTGATTTGATCACTCACTCACTCAAGCGTGTGTTTATAACTGAACACATCCTTCCTACTATTCCCTTCCCTTGTGACGTAAAATATGGCCAGTGATATACCCAGACTTGTCAGCAGGAGGCGCTAAACCCTTCCAGTGGTCTATGTAGTCAGTTCAGTAAGGTCAACACGGTGACAGGATCCACAGGCTCACTACTCCTTAAGCAGTCTTTAATGAACATCCAATCAGCCAAATGAATAAATCAATTTGCATTACTTTTTTTTCCCCAAATACACTCCTCAATCTTTTCAGTGTTCACTAACAGCTTCCTGCTTCTGTGTGTGTCACCATGAATCACCCTGGATGAACAAAGGTCAGGTATCAAATCACATTTTATTGGTCACATACACATGGTTAGCAGATGTTAATGCGAGTGTAGCGAAATGCTTGTGCTTCTAGTTCCGACAATGCGGTAATAACCAACAAGTAATCTAACCTAACAATTCCACAGCTACTACCGTATACACACAAGTGTAAAGGGATAAAGAATATGTACATAAAGATATATGAATGAGTGATGGTACAGAACGGCATAGGCAAGATGCAGTAGATGGTATCGGGTACAGTATATACATATGAGATGAGTAATGTAGGGTATGTAAACATAAAAGTGTTATAGTTTAAAGTGGCTAGTGATACATGTATTACATAAACATGGCAAGATGTCTTTCCCTGCCGCTGCTGTGTAGAGGACAGAGGCGTGAACCAACAGTAACCTGGGACCACCGTGCTTCCCCTGTACCTCCCGTCCAGCCTTCACCTCCCTGCTGTCTACCCTGTGAGAGGAGGTGCTTCCCCTGCACCTCCCGTCCAGCCTTCACCTCCCTGCTGTCTACCCTGTGAGAGGAGGTGCTTCCCCTGCACCTCCCGTCCAGCCTTCACCTCCCTGCTGTCTACCCTGTGAGAGGAGGTGCTTCCCCTGCACCTCCCGTCCAGCCTTCACCTCCCTGCTGTCTACCCTGTGAGAGGAGGTGCTTCCCCTGCACCTCCCGTCCAGCCTTCACCTCCCTGCTGTCTACCCTGTGAGAGGAGGTGCTTCCCCTGCACCTCCCGTCCAGCCTTCACCTCCCTGCTGTCTACCCTGTGAGAGGAGGTGCTTCCCCTGCACCTCCCGTCCAGCCTTCACCTCCCTGCTGTCTACCCTGTGAGAGGAGGTGCTTCCCCTGCACCTCCCGTCCAGCCTTCACCTCCCTGCTGTCTACCCTGTGAGAGGAGGTGCTTCCCTTGCACCTCCCGTCCAGCCTTCACCTCCCTGCTGTCTACCCTGTGAGAGGAGGTGCTTCCCTTGCACCTCCCGTCCAGCCTTCACCTCCCTGCTGTCTACCCTGTGAGAGGAGGACTAGGAGGAGGCTCTCCCAGCCATGAGGAGAAACACATGGGCAGACCCAGTCCCTTCTGGAAATGGATACTTTGAGATGGGTCTGGGTATGGGAGGTGGAAGAGAGGAAGAGGGCTGCTTGGTCTCCCTGACTTACCAGGTAAGAGGGAGAGGTGGAGAAGGAGGCCTCACACCGAGACCTGTAGCGGTGGATAAATTCACTGGGGAAGCCAAGCCTGTAAAACCTACTGTATGCTGTGATCATTGTGTTTGCTCTATAACCCATTCATTCATACGCCACTGTGATATACAATAGGGCCTTGACAACAATCACACAGTGTCAGAACAAATTCAACTACACATATGTTTGTTTCATCAGAAAACCCAGAGAGCAACATCTGTCTGGTGAAGTCCACTAAGCATATTACATGTAACAAAGAGTTACATGACCTGCAGCAGGGTCAAGCAAGTTAATGTTTCTAATATTTTCGGGGCCACTAATCAACTATTGATTTAGAACCAGAGAATAAACAGGATGTTCCTCCACTATATGATGAAGGATGTCCATGGTTCTGATTTCTGTGTGTGTCTGCGTGCACGTTTGTGCAAGTAGAAAAACATATTGACTCACCCTACTGGTAGAAAAACACCATCCTCCGTTGCAATGAAGCACCAGTTCCTCAACGGTCTGTCTGTGAAAAACACAATGCTGACTGTCTTATTGACCGGGGTAAGGGGTTAGGGGTCGGTGATTGGGGAGCACGCAGAAGACACAGGTTGTGTTCCAAATGGCACACTATTGCCTATATAGTGCTACTACTTTTGACTTAGAGCCCTATTGGAGTGCGCTATAAAGGTAACGTGGTGCCGTTTGGGATGCAGACAACCACATTCTGCTGACGAACAACTCTTAGTTTTAACGTGTTTTACTGACGCTGGTTCCTGGTAAAGTGCAGGCTCAATTCCTTCCTGTTATCAAAATGAAGAATTTCACAATTTCACAATTTCACAACCGTGAAATGCTGACTTACGAGCCCTTAACCCACAAAGCAGTTCAAGAAAGAGTTGAGAAAATATTCACCAAATAAACTAAAGTAAATAATAATAAAAAGTAGCACAATAAAATAACAATAACGAGGCTATATACAGGGTGTTACGGTACAGAGTCAGTGTGGAGGCTATATACAGGGTGTTACGGTACAGAGTCAATGTGGAGGCTATATACAGGGGGAACCGGTACAGAGTCAATGTAGAGGCTATATACAGGGTGTTACGGTACAGAGTCAATGTGGAGGCTATATACAGGGGGTCCCGGTACAGAGTCAATGTGGAGGCTATATACAGTGGGTACCGGTACAGAGTCAATGTGGAGGCTATATACAGGGGGTCCCGGTACAGAGTCAATGTGGAGGCTATATACAGGGGGTCCCGGTACAGAGTCAATGTGGAGGCTATATACAGGGGGTACCGGTACAGAGTCAATGTGGAGGCTATATACAGGGGGTACCGGTACAAGGTCAATGTGGAGGCTATATACAGGGGGTACCGGTACAGAGTCAATGTGGAGGCTATATACAGGGGGGTACCGGTACAGAGTCAATGTGGAGGCTATATACAGGGTGTACCGGTACAGAGTCAATGTGGAGGCTATATACAGGGGGTACCGGTACAGAGTCAATGTGGAGGCTATATACAGGGGGTACCGGTACAGAGTCAATGTGGAGGCTATATACAGGGCGTTACGGTACAGAGTCAATGTGGAGGCTATATACAGGGTGTTACGGTACAGAGTCAATGTGGAGGCTATATACAGGGTGTTACGGTACAGAGTCAATGTGGAGGCTATATACAGGGGGTACCGGTACAGAGTCAATGTGGAGGCTATATACAGGGGGTACCGGTACAGAGTCAATGTGGAGGCTATATACAGGGGGTACCGGTACAGAGTCAATGTGGAGGCTATATACAGGGGGTACCGGTACAGAGTCAATGTGCGGGGGTACAGGTTAGTAATGAGGCTATATACAGGGGGTACCGGTACAGAGTCAATGTGCGGGGGTACAGGTTAGTCGAGTAGGTAGGGGTAAAGTGACTATGCATATGTAGCAGTGTGATGTTGTTCCCCTAGATTACGCACCAAATTGCACACAAGGACCAGTTCAAATAGGCCAGGTCAAGAGGGGATGTTAATAATTTGATAATAATAATAATAATTAAGTGTATTTTTTTTATTTAATTACAGCTGCATAGCTAATGTTTTTATTTGGTGTACAAACACTTTTTCATACCAATATTGTACATACATGTGATTGTAAAAGTTGTGTATATTTTGGTTTGGCCCATCGCGGGTTGTCTGTCTTTCCGTACCCCCTTATTGTTCTCTTTTGCCTGACCTTCGGCTAGCAAGGTATGTTGTCCTTGGCTCCGAAACTGTTTAATATAAAACCGTCATAATGTTACCCAATGTACTGTTTTGCAACCATAAGTTTGTTACAATGTGGATAATATAAAGATTTATGTTAACAAGTTTCACAAAGCTCGCTAACTAGGGTATCGATTGTAACTTGTGAGTACTTGGGACAGTGTTTGAGTGAGTGTCCATGTGCTCGCGCAGGTGCCTGAGAGCTAGGACTGCGGTTAACATAATGTGTGTTGTCTCTTCTTGTGCAGGGCAAATAAAAATAATTCAACTAGCAGACCGTCAGTTGTGGCAGCGTCCTAATTAAGAATTACACAACGCAGAACGAACCACGCTACACATAGATAATAATAATAATAATAATAAATAATAATAATAATAATAATAATAATAATAATCAGCAAGCAGCAGCAGTGGGGGGGGGGGGGGGTCACTGTTTATAGTCCATTTGATTATTTGTTCAGCAGTCTTATGGCCTGGGGGTAGAAGCTGTTAACTTCATATGGCTGCGATCCCGTTAACGGGATGATATGACAACAGCCATTGAAAGTGCAGGGCGTCAACTATGCCGTTCTGTACCACCACTCATTCATATATCTTTATGTACATATTCTTTATCCCTTTACACTTGTGTGTATAAGGTAGCTGTTGTGAAATTGTTAGGTTAGATTACTCGTTGGTTATTACTGCATGGTCGGAACTAGAAACACAAGCATTTCGTTACACTCGCATTAACATCTGCTAACCATGTGTATGTGACAAATAACATTTGATTTGATTTGACTAGCTTTACGTTCCGTCTGTGTTCATTGTTTTTTTTCCCGGTGTTACGTTTTCAAATGAAGAGAGAACGTACGCCTACCACACTGCACCTTGGTCCGATTATTTATCATCCGACCACGAGCGTCACAATTCTACAATCTAGAAAATAGTACAAAATAAATAAAAACCCTTGAATGAGTAGGTGTGTCCAAACATTTGACTGGTACTATAGGTTGATAGGAAGTCCCACCCCGTCACGACTTCCGCCGAAGTTGACTCCCCTGCCTGTTCGGGCGGTGCTCGGCGGTCGTCGTCACCGTCCTACTAGCCGCCACCGATCCCTTTTTCGTTTGTCTGTTTGTTTTGTCTTATTAGTTGCACCTGTTGTTTTTGTTTCGTAATGAGCTTCCCTATAATTAGGAGTTTGACCCGCCCTTGTTTTGTGCGTGATTGTGTTTTGTTACGTGTGTGTATTTTGGGTTGTTGGCAAGTGTTCTCTCTGCGCCCTGAATGTTCGGGCTTATTCAGTTTTTGATTAAGAGTAAAAAAGGAATATTTTTTCCCAAGCGGCTCTCTCTCTCTGCGTCTGGTTCTTTCGCCCACCTAGTCCCGCGTGACACACCCAGCTGACTACTTCAAAATGGTAGATGTTCTCAATAGCCCATGCTAAAACAGGCTTTGTGGCAAGTGCACCCCTAAAAAAATATATATATAAAAAAAAAAAAAAAAAAAAAAAAATTCAATAAATACAAAAAAAAAAAATAATAATAATAATAATAATAATAATAATAAAAAAAAAAAAATTAAAAAAGTGCTCCCTCTATCCAACTCTATAGTTTCTTTCGAAAGGGACTTAATGGGATTTCACATTATAATGTTTTCGCTGCTTCTCTTATTCAGGATATACACTGAGTGTACCATCATCATGAACACCTGCTCTTTCCATGACAGACTGACCAGGTGAATCATGAACACCTGCTCTATCCATGACAGACTGACCAGGTGAATCATGAACACCTGCTCTTTCCATGACAGACTGACCAGGTGAATCATGAACACCTGCTCTATCCATGACACAGACTGACCAGGTGAATCACGAACACCTGCTCTTTCCATGACATAGACTGACCAGGTGAATCTTGAACACCTGCTCTATCCATGACAGACTGACCAGGTGAATCATGAACACCTGCTCTTTCCATGACAGACTGACCAGGTGAATCACGAACACCTGCTCTTTCCATGACAGACTGACCAGGTGAATCATGAACACCTGCTCTATCCATGACACAGACTGACCAGGTGAATCACGAACACCTGCTCTTTCCATGACACAGACTGACCAGGTGAATCATGAACACCTGCTCTTTCCATGACAGACTGACCAGGTGAATCATGAACACCTGCTCTTTCCATGACAGACTGACCAGGTGAATCATGAACA
>NC_074667.1:65336837-65361837 GCF_029448725.1 Salvelinus fontinalis
TTCATAGGGCCCTATATATTACACCCTGTTCCCTTCATAGGGCACTATATATTACAGCCTGTTCCCTTCATAGGGCCCTATATATTACACCCTGTTCCCTTCATAGGGCCCTATATATTACACCCTGTTCCCTTCATAGGGCACTATATATTACACCCTGTTCCCTTCATAGGGCACTATATATTACACCGTGTTCCCTTCATAGGTCACTATATATTACACCCTATTCCCTTCACAGGGAACTATATATTACACCCTGTTCCCTTCATAGGGCGCTATATATTACACCTTGTTCCCTTCATAGGGCACTATATATTACACCCTGTTCCCTTCATAGGGCACTATATATTACACCCTGTTCCCTTCATAGGGCCCTATATATTACACCCTGTTCCCTTCATAGGGCCCTATATATTACACCCTGTTCCCTTCATAGGGCACTATATATTACACCCTATTCCCTTCATAGGGCCCTATATATTACACCCTGTTCCCTTCATAGAGCACTATATATTACACCCTGTTCCCTTCATAGGGCCCTATATATTACACCCTGTTCCCTTCATAGGGCCCTATATATTACACCCTGTTCCCTTCATAGGTCACTATATATTACACCCTGTTCCCTTCATAGGGCCCTATATATTACATCCTGTTCCCTTCGTAGGGCCCTATATATTACACCCTATTCCCTTCATAGGGCACTATATATTACACCCTGTTCCCTTCATAGGGCCCTATATATTACACCCTGTTCCCTTCATAGGGCCCTATATATTACACCCTGTTCCCTTCATAGGGCACTATATATTACACCCTGTTCCCTTCATAGGGCACTATATATTACACTCTGTTCCCTTCATAGGGCACTATATATTACATCCTGTTCCCTTCATAGGGCCCTATATATTACACCCTGTTCCCTTTATAGGGCCCTATATATTACACCCTGTTCCCTTCATAGGGCCCTATATATTACACCCTGTTCTCTTCATAGGGCACTATATATTACACCCTGTTCCCTTCATAGGGCCCTATATATTACACCCTGTTCCCTTCATGGGGCCCTATATATTACACCCTGTTCCCTTCATAGGGCCCTATATATTACACCCTGTTCCCTTCATAGGGCCCTATATATTACACCCTGTTCCCTTCATAGGGCCCTATATATTACACCCTGTTCCCTTCATGGGGCCCTATATATTACACCCTGTTCCCTTCATGGGGCCCTATATATTACACCCTGTTCCCTTCATAGGGCACTATATATTACACCCTGTTCCCTTCATAGGGCCCTATATATTACACCCTGTTCTCTTCATAGGGCACTATATTTTACACCCTGTTCCCTTCATAGGGCCCTATATATTACACCCTGTTCCCTTCATGGGGCCCTATATATTACACCCTGTTCCCTTCATGGGGCCCTATATATTACACCCTGTTCCCTTCATGGGGCCCTATATATTACACCCTGTTCCCTTCATAGGGCACTATATATTACACCCTGTTCCCTTCATAGGGCACTATATAGTGTAACAAAGTAGTGCCCTATATTGGAAATAGGGTGCCGTTTGGGAAGCATCCAATGAGAGTAGAGTACTAAGCCTTTCACCCTAATGAAGTCCCCTTTCCTTCCCTGTGCTTGTCTTCCCTGGACAGGTTGTCTGAAGCGTTAGCAGAGAAGACAATCAGAGGAAATGACTGGAGCCCATAGTGATGAGACAGCACAGTGTGTTTGTCTGTGGACAGTAAGGTCAGGACGGGTCGGCTGGGCTTCCACTCACCTCCCGTACTGAGAGACATGGTCGCATTCGTACGCAGAAACACCTCATTCTCTCTGTAAAATATACATTTGGACAAGGACCCTCCACATGGCCTGTATAGTGCACTATAGGGAACAGAGTCCATTTGGGCCAGGACCCTCCACATGGCCTGTATAGTGCACCAGAAGGGAATAGGGTGTAATATATAGTGCACTATAGGGAACAGAGTCCATTTGGGCCAGGACCCTCCACATGGTCTGTATAGTGCACCATAGGGAAGAGGGTCCATTTGGGCCAGGACCCTCCACATGGCCTGTATAGTGCACCATAGGGAAGAGGGTCCATTTGGGCCAGGACCCTCCACATGGCCTGTATAGTGCACTATAGGGAATAGGGTCCATTTGGGCCAGGACCCTCCACATGGCCTGTATAGTGCACTATAGGGAATAGGGTCCATTTGGGCCAGGACCCTCCACATGGCCTGTATAGTGCACCAGAAGGGAATAGGGTGTAATATATAGTGCACTATAGGGAACAGAGTCCATTTGGGCCAGGACCCTCCACATGGTCTGTATGGTGCACCATAGGGAAGAGGGTCCATTTGGGCCAGGACCCTCCACATGGCCTGTATAGTGCACCATAGGGAAGAGGGTCCATTTGGGCCAGGACCCTCCACATGGCCTGTATAGTGCACTATAGGGAATAGGGTCCATTTGGGCCAGGACCCTCCACATGGCCTGTATAGTGCACTATAGGGAATAGGGTCCATTTGGGCCAGGACCCTCCACATGGCCTGTATAGTGCACCATAGGGAAGAGGGTCCATTTGGGCCAGGACCCTCCACATGTCCTGTATAGTGCACCATAGGGAACAGAGTGCATTTGGGCAAGGACCCTCCACATGGTCTGTATAGTGCACCATAGGGAAGAGAGTCCATTTGGGCGAGGACCCACACCATGGTCTGTATAGTGCACCATAGGGAAGAGAGTCCATTTGGGCCAGGACCCACCGCATGGCCTGTATAGTGCACCATAGGGAAGAGGGTCCATTTGGGCCAGGACCCTCCACATGGCCTGTATAGTGCACCATAGGGAAGAGGGTCCATTTGGAACCATAGGGAATAGGGCCCAGTTGGAACCGAACCTAATAGTGATTTAGTTATTTTTCAGTTAAAAGCATCATTGAGTGCCAATCCACACGCACAGACACAGACACACAGACACACAGACACACAGACACACAGACACACAGACACACAGACACACAGACACACAGACACACAGACACACAGACACACAGACACACAGACACACAGAGACACAAACACACAGACACAGACACACAGACACACAGACACAGACACACAGACACACAGACACACAGACACACAGACACACAGACACACAGACACAGACACAAACGCACAGACACACAGACACAGACACAGACACAGAAATACAGACACAGACACACAGACACACAGACATACAGACACAGACATACAGACACAGACACAGACACAGACACAGACACACAGACACAGACACAAACGCACAGACACACAGACACACAGACACAGACACACAGACACAGACACACAGACACAGACACACAGACACAGACACACAGACACAAACACAAACGCACAGACACACAGACACACAGACACACAGACACACAGACACACAGACACACAGACACACAGACACAGACACACAGACACACAGACACACAGACACACAGACACACAGACACACAGACATACAGACATACAGACACACAGACACGCAGACACAGACACGCAGACACAGACACACAGACACAGACACACAGACACAGACACACAGACACAGACACACAGACACAGACACACAGACACACAGACACACAGACACACAGACACACAGACACAGACACAAACGCACAGACACACAGACACAGACACAGACACAGACATACAGACACAGACACACAGACACACAGACACAGACACAGACATACAGACACAGACACAGACACAGACACAGACACAAACGCACAGACACAAACGCACAGACACACAGACACACAGACACAGACACACAGACACAGACACACAGACACAGACACACAGACACAGACACACAGACACACAGACACAAACACAAACGCACAGACACACAGACACAAACACAAACGCACAGACACACAGACACACAGACACACAGACACACAGACACACAGACACACAGACACACAGACACACAGACACACAGACACACAGACACGCAGACACAGACACGCAGACACAGACACACAGACACAGACACACAGACACAGACACACAGACACACAGACACACAGACACAAACGCACAGACACACAGACACAAACGCACAGACACACAGACACAAACGCACAGACACACAGACACACAGACACACAGACACAGACACACAGACACACAGACACACAGACACACAGACACACAGACACACAGACACAGACACAGACATACAGAGACAGACACAGACACAGACATACAGAGACAGACACACAGACACACAGACACACAGACACAGACACACAGACACACAGACACACAGACACACAGACACACAGACACACAGACACACAGACACACAGACACACAGACACAGACATACAGACACAGACATACAGACACAGACATACAGAGACACACAGACACACAGACACACAGACACACAGACACACAGACACACAGACACAGACACACAGACACAGACACGCAGACACGCAGACACGCAGACACGCAGACACGCAGACACGCAGACACGCAGACACACAGACACACACAGACACACACAGACACACACAGACACACAGACACACAGACACACACAGACACACAGACACACAGACACACAGACACACAGACACACAGACACACAGACACACAGACACAGACATACAGAGACAGACACACAGACACACAGAGACAGACATACAGAGACAGACACACAGACACACAGACACACAGACACAGACACACAGACACAGGCACACAGACACACAGACACAGACACACAGACACACAGACTCACAGACTCACAGACTCACAGACTCACAGACACACAGACACACTGACACACTGACACACTGACACACTGACACACTGACACACAGACACAGACACACAGACATACAGACACACAGACACAGACACACAGACACACAGACACAGACACACAGACACACAGACACAGACATACAGACACCGACACACAGACACAGACACACAGACACAGACACACAGACACACAGACACAGACATACAGACACAGACATACAGACACAGACACACAGACACAGACACACAGACACAGACACACAGACACACAGACACACAGACACACAGACACACAGACACACTGACACACTGACACACTTACACACTGACACACTGACATACAGACACAGACACACAGACATACAGACACACAGACACAGACACAGACACAGACACAGACACACAGACACACAGACACACAGACACAGACACACAGACACAGACACAGACACAGACACACAGACACAGACACACAGACACACAGACACACAGACACAGACACACAGACACAGACACACAGACACAGACACAGACACACAGACACAGACACAGACACAGACACACAGACACAGACACACAGACACACAGACACAGACACACAGACACAGACATACAGACACAGACACAGACACAGACACAGACACACAGACACACAGACACACAGACACAGACACACAGACACAGACACACAGACACAGACACAGACACACAGACACAGACACACAGACACAGACACAGACACAGACACACAGACACAGACACACAGACACAGACACACAGACACAGACATACAGACACAGACACAGACACAGACACAGACACACAGATGCACACGTGATCTGATCATTACTCTGTAATAGTCACCAACTTATTTTGCTGTCAAATGCAGCAGAGTGCCACTATAAAGGTCAGGTGAGACTTCAAGATGTGTAGCACTCTGATACTAAACAATGAACATGTTTACATCCACAGTAATACATCGATTTTAAACTGATTATGGCAGTAGGCAGATTACGTAATAGTCATGTAAACACTTTATTCTGCTAATCTTAATCGGCCGTCGGGTCGAAAATCGAAGTAGGCATACGGCCGATTAAAACACATGGTTTTCCGGGTCATTTTTCAAATGATTGGGACATGTAAAGACCCGGCAGTTCAGCTGTGTACTCGATCTGTGCTAGCATCAGCCAAGCTAGCCTTCCTCTTTAGCTCAAGTGCAATGAGTTCGGGAACAACAATGTAGTTTAGTAGAAATAGTTTTCACAAACCAACTTTATATGTCCGAACTCAGAAACAAATATGTCATTAATCACAGTGTCCCTGGCTTACATTCTTATCATCTGCCTTACAGTCCTGAAGTCACAGTGTCCCTGGCTTACATTCTTATCATCTGCCTTACAGTACTGAAGTCACAGTGTCCCTGGCTTACATTCTTATCATCTGCCTTACAGTACATGAAGTCACATTGTCCCTGGCTTACATTCTTATCATCTGCCTTACAGTACTGAAGTCACAGTGTCCCTGGCTTACATTCTTATCATCTGCCTTACAGTACTCAAGTCACAGTGTCCCTGGCTTACATTCTTATCATCTGCCTTACAGTACTGAAGTCACAGTGTCCCTGGCTTACATTCTTATCATCTGCCTTACAGTACTGAAGTCACAGTGTCCCTGGCTTACATTCTTATCATCTGCCTTACAGTACTGAAGTCACAGTGTCCCTGGCTTACATTCGTATCATCTGCCTTACAGTACTGAAGTCACAGTGTCCCTGGCTTACATTCTTATCATCTGCCTTACAGTACTGAAGTCACAGTGTCCCTGGCTTACATTCTTATCATCTGCCTTACAGTACTGAAGTCACAGTGTCCCTGGCTTACATTCTTATCATCTGCCTTACAGTCCTGAAGTCACAGTGTCACTGGCTTACATTCTTATCATCTGCCTTGCAGTACTGAAGTCACAGTGTCCTTGGCTTGCATTCTTATCATCTGCCTTACAGTATTGAAGTCACAGTGTCCCTGGCTTACATTCTTATCATCTGCCTTGCAGTACTGAAGTCACAGTGGCCCTGGCTTACATTCTTATCATCTGCCTTACAGTACTGCAGTGACAGTGTCCCTGGCTTACATTCTTATCATCTGCCTTACAGTACTGAAGTCACAGTGTCCCTGGCTTACATTCTTATCATCTGCCTTACAGTACTGAAGTCACAGTGTCCCTGGCTTACATTCTTATCATCTGCCTTACAGTACTGAAGTCACAGTGTCCCTGGCTGACATTCTTATCATCTGCCTTACAGTACTGCAGTCACAGTGTCCCTGGCTTACATTCTTATCGTCTGCCTTACAGTACTGAAGTCACAGTGTCCCTGGCTTACATTCTTATCATCTGCCTTACAGTACTGAAGTCACAGTGTCCCTGGCTTACATTCTTATCATCTGCCTTACAGTACTGAAGTCACAGTGTCCCTGGCTTACATTCTTATCATCTGCCTTGCAGTACTGAAGTCACAGTGTCCCTGGCTAATATTCTTATCATCTGCCTTGCAGTACTGAAGTCACAGTGTCCCTGGCTTACATTCTTATCATCTGCCTTGCAGTACTGAAGTCACAGTGTCCCTGGCTTACATGCTTAGCATCTGCCTTACAGTACTGAAGTCACAGTGTCCCTGGCTAATATTCTTATCATCTGCCTTGCAGTACTGAAGTCACAGTGTCCCTGGCTTACATTCTTATCATCTGCCTTACAGTACTGAAGTCACAGTGTCCCTGGCTTACATTCTTATCATCTGCCTTACAGTACTCAAGTCACAGTGTCCCTGGCTTACATTCTTATCATCTGCCTTACAGTACTGAAGTCACAGTGTCCCTGGCTTACATTCTTATCATCTGCCTTACAGTACTGAAGTCACAGTGTCCCTGGCTTACATTCTTATCATCTGCCTTGCAGTACTGAAGTCACAGTGTCCTTGGCTTGCATTCTTATCATCTGCCTTACAGTATTGAAGTCACAGTGTCCCTGGCTTACATTCTTATCATCTGCCTTGCAGTACTGAAGTCACAGTGTCCCTGGCTTACATTCTTATCATCTGCCTTACAGTACTGAAGTGACAGTGTCCCTGGCTTACATTCTTATCATCTGCCTTACAGTACTGAAGTCACAGTGTCCCTGGCTTACATTCTTATCATCTGCCTTACAGTACTGAAGTCACAGTGTCCCTGGCTTACATTCTTATCATCTGCCTTACAGTACTGAAGTCACAGTGTCCCTGGCTTACATTCTTATCATCTGCCTTACAGTACTGCAGTCACAGTGTCCCTGGCTTACATTCTTATCATCTGCCTTACAGTACTGAAGTCACAGTGTCCCTGGCTAATATTCTTATCATCTGCCTTGCAGTACTGAAGTCACAGTGTCCCTGGCTTACATTCTTATCATCTGCCTTGCAGTACTGAAGTCACAGTGTCCCTGGCTTACATTCTTATCATCTGCCTTGCAGTACTGAAGTCACAGTGTCCCTGGCTTACATTCTTATCATCTGCCTTACAGTACTCAAGTCACAGTGTCCCTGGCTTACATTCTTATCATCTGCCTTACAGTACTGAAGTCACAGTGTCCCTGGCTTACATTCTTATCATCTGCCTTACAGTACTGACGTCACAGTGTCCCTGGCTTACATTCTTATCATCTGCCTTACAGTACTGAAGTCACAGTGTCCCTGGCTTACATTCTTATCATCTGCCTTGCAGTACTGAAGTCACAGTGTCCCTGGCTTACATTCTTATCATCTGCCTTACAGTCCTGAAGTCACAGTGTCCCTGGCTTACATTCTTATCATCTGCCTTACAGTACTGAAGTCACAGTGTCCCTGGCTTACATTCTTATCATCTGCCTTACAGTACTGAAGTCACAGTGTCCCTGGCTTACATTCTTATCATCTGCCTTACAGTACTGAAGTCACAGTGTCCCTGGCTTACATTCTTATCATCTGCCTTACAGTACTGAAGTCACACTGTCCCTGGCTTACATTCTTATCATCTGCCTTACAGTACTGAAGTCACAGTGTCCCTGGCTTACATTCTTATCATCTGCCTTACAGTACTGAAGTCACAGTGTCCCTGGCTTACATTCTTATCATCTGCCTTACAGTACTGAAGTCACAGTGTCCCTGGCTTACATTCTTATCATCTGCCTTACAGTACTGAAGTCACAGTGTCCCTGGCTTACATTCTTATCATCTGCCTTACAGTACTGAAGTCACAGTGTCCCTGGCTTACATGCTTATCATCTGCCTTACAGTACTGAAGTCACAGTGTCCCTGGCTTGCATGCTTATCATCTGCCTTACAGTACTGAAGTCACAGTGTCCCTGGCTTACATTCTTATCATCTGCCTTACAGTACTGCAGTTACAGTGTCCCTGGCTTACATTCTTATCATCTGCCTTACAGTACTGAAGGCACAGTGTCCCTGGCTTACATTCTTATCATCTGCCTTACAGTACTGAAGTCACAGTGTCCCTGGCTTACATTCTTATCATCTGCCTTACAGTACTGAAGTCACAGTGTCCCTGGCTTACATTCTTATCATCTGCCTTACAGTACTGAAGTCACAGTGTCCCTGGCTTACATTCTTATCATCTGCCTTACAGTACTGAAGTCACAGTGTCCCTGGCTTACATTCTTATCATCTGCCTTACAGTACTGAAGTCACAGTGTCCCTGGCTTACATTCTTATCATCTGCCTTACAGTACTGAAGTCACAGTGTCCCTGGCTTACATTCTTATCATCTGCCTTACAGTACTGAAGTCACAGTGTCCCTGGCTTACATTCTTATCATCTGCCTTACAGTACTGAAGTCACAGTGTCCCTGGCTTACATTCTTATCATCTGCCTTACAGTACTGAAGTCACAGTGTCCCTGGCTTACATTCTTATCATCTGCCTTACAGTACTGAAGTCACAGTGTCCCTGGCTTACATTCTTATCATCTGCCTTACAGTACTGAAGTCAGAGTGTCCATGGCTTACATTCTTATCATCTGCCTTGCAGTACTGAAGTCACAGTGTCCCTGGCTTATAGGCTTATCATCTGCCTTACAGTACTGAAGTCACAGTGTCCCTGGCTTACATTCTTATCATCTGCCTTACAGTACTGAAGTCACAGTGTCCCTGGCTTACATTCTTATCATCTGCCTTACAGTACTGAAGTCACAGTGTCCCTGGCTTACATTCTTATCATCTGCCTTACAGTACTGAAGTCACAGTGTCCCTGGCTTACATTCTTATCATCTGCCTTACAGTACTGAAGTCACAGTGTCCCTGGCTTACATGCTTATCATCTGCCTTACAGTACTGAAGTCACAGTGTCCCTGGCTTGCATGCTTATCATCTGCCTTACAGTACTGAAGTCACAGTGTCCCTGGCTTACATTCTTATCATCTGCCTTACAGTACTGCAGTTACAGTGTCCCTGGCTTACATTCTTATCATCTGCCTTACAGTACTGAAGTCACAGTGTCCCTGGCTTACATTCTTATCATCTGCCTTACAGTACTGAAGTCACAGTGTCCCTGGCTTACATTCTTATCATCTGCCTTACAGTACTGAAGTCACAGTGTCCCTGGCTTACATTCTCATGATCATTTGGCTGTCAAACGGATGATTACTCTGTAATAGCGAATATGTTATTTTGTTGTTAAACGGTGCCAAGTGCCGGTCCAGCGAGCTGAGTTGGGAGGGAGGATATCCGCTCCATCATGGAGTCTATTCAGGAGGGGAAATCCTCAGACCTTCCTGTCAGGAACATATATTTCTCTCACACTCTCCTCTCTCTACTGAAACTACTCAAACTCTTCTCTCTACTGAAACTCCTCTCTCTACTGAAACTATTGAAACTCTCCTCTCTTCTGAAACTACTGAAACTCTTCTCTCTACTGAAACTACTGAAACTCTTCTCTCTACTGAAACTACTGAAACTCTTCTCTCTACTGAAACTAATGAAACTCTCCTCTCTCTACTGAAACTACTGAAACTCTTCTCTCTACTGAAACTACTGAAACTCTTCTCTCTACTGAAACTACTGAAACACTTCTCTCTACTGAAACTACTGAAACTCTCCTCTCTACTGAAACTACTGAAACTCTCCTCTCTCTACTGAAACTACCGAAACTCTTCTCTCTACTGAAACTACTGAAACTCTTCTCTCTACTGAAACTACTGAAACTCTTCTCTCTACTGAAACTACTGAAACTCTCCTCTCTCTACTGAAACTACTGAAACTCTCCTCTCTCTACTGAAACTACAGAAACTCTCCTCTCTGCTGAAACTACTGAAACTACTCTTGCGAATCATCTTCTCTTTTCGGTGGGGTTTGGAATACAGCGGAAGACGTAAGTTTCCGTTGAACATCCGTGTACATTGGACAATACGCTAATCTTATCATATCTTCTTCTTCGTCTCTCTGCTAAAACTCTAAAGCTGGTGGGTGGTTGGTTCTAGTTTAACTAGCTACCTCATTCTGCCTCTCCAGCAACCAGCACATTGAACTTGACTGGAGTAGTCTGCAGTCTGTAACTCACACTGGCACGGCAGGCTGGCAGTCCATCAGGAAGTAGAATGCAGAATTTAGGAAGGTATTTGGGGAGTTTCTGCTCTCTGACATCTCAGGGGATCCGAGATAAGGGCTCTGAGGGCCGAGCTCTAGGGGAGGAGGCAAAGGAGGTGCCTGACACTTCAAAAAAAAATTAACAGTTGAATTCCACTACTTCTTACAAGTTTTTGGCACTTTATGGAGACAGTTGTGAAGGGAGAAGAGGAGAAAGACACAGAAGGCAGGTGGGGAGAAAGAGTTGGAAGGAAGGAACAACGCAGGGATTGAACCCTGGTCTCCGGTGGAGAGAGGCACATATGTGGTTAGAACCGGGCAGTGTTAACCTACCTACCCACTGCCACACCGCAGACTCTGCATTGACCCGTTGTTTTGGATGTGAGACGGAGGACTAATTGTGGAGAAACTGTTACTGGACAACATGATGCAGCCAACGGAACCCACTACGCTGATACTACTACTGACACTGGGAACCATGGTGACGTGTAGTTTACAACAGGAAGTAAGACATTGCTTTTGGTCACGTCGTTTATAATAACATAATACATTTTATTTGTAAAGTGTATTTTATGAAAGTGCTACACAGCCTTGTGAAACGTATACTAATAGATTTAACAGTATTAAAACAGGAATTAAACACATGAGCTGGCGCAAACACCCAGAAAAAAAGTATTTTCTGTCGAGGTGCTGACTAACGGTAAATAAACTATAAGCTACAAAAAAAGGAAAAAAACAAGAGTCACACACTCTATATATAAACTCCCTGTAATTAATTGGGTAAATCACCAACGTTTCGGCATCACTGTCCCTTCTTCAGGGTAATGTCATGAACGCTTGAACCAGGTTATGTAGACAAAACACTGCAATATGTGCAACCAATGACAATAGTCAGGGGTGTGTCATAAATATTAAGTTAATTAGAATGAATTGAGTGAACCTGTTTAAAAAAATACTATAGTTTATAGCGTATTGAATATATTAGGCTATTGTTATCACATGGGAACATAATTGAATATTGTACATACTATTAGCATCAACAATACATTATTGTTTGATTAAATTTCACACATATATTTCATTGTTTCCTATTTCCTAATTTTATTTTGTTACATGTCATCTTTTGGTTCAACCATAATGCATAATAAGCATCATTATTAAGAAAGGGAACATATCGGGTGTGCACTGATAAGCTGTAGAAGGACTATATCCATTTATAAGACTTTTTCATAAAAGAGAGAATTGTTCCTAAGAAACGCCTGATATCAAAGTCTATACCCAGACCATTAGGGGGTCAATGTTTTAGAGGAGGATATCAGGTAAGCCTCCCTTTGCAGTAGTAGGATCTCGATGTTACCTCTTCTCCTCGGTGTAGTCTTTGAGAGCTTTAAGTTGAACAGCGGAGGGGCAAGACATGTTTCTCATTGGTTTTAATTCACATAGGTTGTGTCTTTAAATGGCACCCCAGTGCAGTACTTTGGACCAGAACTGAGGAACGCACTGCACTATATGGGAGAAGGGTTACCGTCGGGGACGTAGATATAGTGTCACTGCACTATATGGGAGAAGGGTTACCGTCGGGGACGTAGATATAGTGTCACTGCACTATATGGGAGAAGGGTTACCGTCGGGGACGTAGATATAGTGTCACTGCACTATATGGGAAAAGGGTTACCGTCGGGGACGTAGATATAGTGTCACTGCACTATATGGGAGAAGGGTTACCGTCGGGGACGTAGATATAGTGTCACTGCACTATACGGGAGAAGGGTTACCGTCGGGGACGTAGATATAGTGTCACTGCACTATATGGGAGAAGGGTTACCGTCGGGGACGTAGATATAGTGTCACTGCACTATATGGGAGAAGGGTTACCCTCGGGGACGTAGATATAGTGTCACTGCACTATATGGGATAAGGGTTACCGTCATGGTCGTAGATATAGTGTCACTGCACTATATGGGAGAAGGGTTACCGTCGGGGACGTAGATATAGTGTCACTGCACTATATGGGAGAAGGGTTACCGTCGGGGACGTAGATATAGTGTCACTGCACTATATGGGAGAAGGGTTACCCTCGGGGACGTAGATATAGTGTCACTGCACTATATGGGATAAGGGTTACCGTCATGGTCGTAGATATAGTGTCACTGCACTATATGGGAGAAGGGCTACCGTCGGGGACGTAGATATAGTGTCACTGCACTATATGGGAGAAGGGCTACCGTCGGGGACGTAGATATAGTGTCACTGCACTATATGGGATAAGGGTTACCGTCGGGGACGTAGATATAGTGTCACTGCACTATATGGGAGAAGGGTTACCGTCGGGGACGTAGATATAGTGTCACTGCACTATATGGGAGAAGGGTTACCGTCGGGGACGTAGATATAGTGTCACTGCACTATATGGGAGAAGGGTTACCGTCGGGGACGTAGATATAGTGTCACTGCATCAATAGAGTAATAGTTTCAGGGTTGTCTAATGTAGTGTTGTCTAATGTAGTGTGTTTTGTAATGTTGTCAAATGTAGTGTTGTTTTATGTAGTGTTGTCTAATGTAGTGTTGTTTAATGTAGTGATGTCTAATGTAGTGTTGTTTAATGTAGTGGTGTCTAATGTACTGTTGGATAATGTTATTTAGTATGCTACAGGACAGGTGTGAGGAGCCAGCAGGTAGTTATTCAGTATGCTACAGGACAGGTGTGTGGAGCCAGCAGGTAGTTATTCAGTATGCTACAGGACAGGTGGGAGGAGCCAGCAGGTAGTTATTTAGTATGCTACAGGACAGGACAGGTGTGAGGAGCCAGCAGGTAGTTATTCAGTATGCTACAGGACAGGTGTGAGGAGCCAGCAGGTAGTTATTTAGTATGCTACAGGACAGGACAGGTGTGTGGAGCCAGCAGGTAGTTATTTAGTATGCTACAGGACAGGACAGGTGTGTGGAGCCAGCAGGTAGTTATTCAGTGTGCTACAGGACAGGACAGGTGTGTGGAGCCAGCAGGTAGTTATTTAGTATGCTACAGGACAGGTGTGAGGAGCCAGCAGGTAGTTATTCAGTATGCTACAGGACAGGACAGGTGTGTGGAGCCAGCAGGTAGTTATTTAGTATGCTACAGGACAGGACAGGTGTGAGGAGCCAGCAGGTAGTTATTCAGTATGCTACAGGACAGGACAGGTGTGAGGAGCCAGCAGGTAGTTATTCAGTATGCTGCAGGACAGGTGTGAGGAGCCAGCAGGTAGTTATTCAGTATGCTACAGGACAGGACAGGTGTGAGGAGCCAGCAGGTAGTTATTCAGTATGCTACAGGACAGGTGTGTGGAGCCAGCAGGTAGTTATTCAGTATGCTACAGGACAGGTGTGTGGAGCCAGCAGGTAGTTATTCAGTATGCTACAGGACAGGACAGGTGTGAGGAGCCAGCAGGTAGTTATTCAGTATGCTACAGGACAGGTGTGAGGAGCCAGCAGGTAGTTATTCAGTATGCTACAGGACAGGACAGGTGTGAGGAGCCAGCAGGTAGTTATTCAGTATGCTACAGGACAGGACAGGTGTGAGGAGCCAGCAGGTAGTTATTCAGTATGCTACAGGACAGGACAGGTGTGAGGAGCCAGCAGGTAGTTATTCAGTATGCTACAGGACAGGACAGGTGTTAGGAGCCAGCAGGTAGTTATTCAGTATGCTACAGGACAGGACAGGTGTGAGGAGCCAGCAGGTAGTTATTCAGTATGCTAAAGGACAGGACAGGTGTGTGGAGCCAGCAGGTAGTTATTCAGTATGCTACAGGACAGGACAGGTGTGAGGAGCCAGCAGGTAGTTATTCAGTATGCTACAGGACAGGACAGGTGTGTGGAGCCAGCAGGTAGTTAGTCAGTATGCTACAGGACAGGACAGGTGTGTGGAGCCAGCAGGTAGTTATTCAGTATGCTACAGGACAGGACAGGTGTGTGGAGCCAGCAGGTAGTTTTTCAGTATGCTACAGGACAGGACAGATGTTTGGAGCCAGCAGGTAGTTATTCAGTATGCTACAGGACAGGACAGGTGTGAGGAGCCAGCAGGTAGTTATTCAGGATGCTACAGGACAGGACAGGTGTGAGGAGCCAGCAGGTAGTTTTTCAGTATGCTACAGGACAGGACAGGTGTGTGGAGCCAGCAGGTAGTTATTCAGTATGCTACAGGACAGGACAGGTGTGTGGAGCCAGCAGGTAGTTATTCAGTATGCTACAGGACAGGTGTTAGGAGCCAGCAGGTAGTTATTCAGTATGCTACAGGACAGGACAGGTGTGAGGAGCCAGCAGGTAGTTATTCAGTATGCTACAGGACAGGACAGGTGTGAGGAGCCAGCAGGTAGTTATTCAGTATGTTACAGGACAGGTGTGAGGAGCCAGCAGGTAGTTATTCAGTATGCTACAGGACAGGACAGGTGTTAGGAGCCAGCAGGTAGTTATTCAGTATGCTACAGGACAGGTGTGTGGAGCCAGCAGGTAGTTATTCAGTATGCTACAGGACAGGACAGGTGTGAGGAGCCAGCAGGTAGTTATTCAGTATGCTACAGGACAGGACAGGTGTGAGGAGCCAGCAGGTAGTTATTCAGTATGCTACAGGACAGGACAGGTGTGAGGAGCCAGCAGGTAGTTATTCAGTATGCTACAGGAAAGGTGTGTGGAGCCAGCAGGTAGTTATTCAGTATGCTACAGGACAGGACAGGTGTGAGGAGCCAGCAGGTAGTTATTCAGTATGCTACAGGACAGGACAGGTGTGTGGAGCCAGCAGGTAGTTATTCAGTATGCTACAGGACAGGACAGGTGTGTGGAGCCAGCAGGTAGTTATTCAGTATGCTAAAGGACAGGACAGGTGTGAGGAGCCAGCAGGTAGTTATTCAGTATGCTACAGGACAGGTGTGAGGAGCCAGCAGGTAGTTATTCAGTATGCTACAGGACAGGTGTGTGGAGCCAGCAGGTAGTTATTCAGTATAATACAGGACAGGACAGGTGTGAGGAGCCAGCAGGTAGTTATTCAGTATGCTACCGGACAGGACAGGTGTGAGGAGCCAGCAGGTAGTTATTCAGTATGCTACAGGACAGGTGTGAGGAGCCAGCAGGTAGTTATTCAGTATGCTACAGGACAGGTGTGTGGAGCCAGCAGGTAGTTATTCAGTATGCTACAGGACAGGACAGGTGTGAGGAGCCAGCAGGTAGTTATTCAGTATGCTACAGGACAGGACAGGTGTGTGGAGCCAGCAGGTAGTTTTTCAGTATGCTACAGGACAGGACAGATGTGTGGAGCCAGCAGGTAGTTATTCAGTATGCTACAGGACAGGACAGGTGTGAGGAGCCAGCAGGTAGTTATTCAGGATGCTACAGGACAGGACAGGTGTGAGGAGCCAGCAGGTAGTTTTTCAGTATGCTACAGGACAGGACAGGTGTGTGGAGCCAGCAGGTAGTTATTCAGTATGCTACAGGACAGGACAGGTGTGAGGAGCCAGCAGGTAGTTATTCAGTATGCTACAGGACAGGACAGGTGTGTGGAGCCAGCAGGTAGTTTTTCAGTATGCTACAGGACAGGACAGATGTTTGGAGCCAGCAGGTAGTTATTCAGTATGCTACAGGACAGGACAGGTGTGAGGAGCCAGCAGGTAGTTATTCAGGATGCTACAGGACAGGACAGGTGTGAGGAGCCAGCAGGTAGTTTTTCAGTATGCTACAGGACAGGACAGGTGTGTGGAGCCAGCAGGTAGTTATTCAGTATGCTACAGGACAGGACAGGTGTGTGGAGCCAGCAGGTAGTTATTCAGTATGCTACAGGACAGGTGTTAGGAGCCAGCAGGTAGTTATTCAGTATGCTACAGGACAGGACAGGTGTGAGGAGCCAGCAGGTAGTTATTCAGTATGCTACAGGACAGGACAGGTGTGAGGAGCCAGCAGGTAGTTATTCAGTATGTTACAGGACAGGTGTGAGGAGCCAGCAGGTAGTTATTCAGTATGCTACAGGACAGGACAGGTGTTAGGAGCCAGCAGGTAGTTATTCAGTATGCTACAGGACAGGTGTGTGGAGCCAGCAGATAGTTATTCAGTATGCTACAGGACAGGACAGGTGTGAGGAGCCAGCAGGTAGTTATTCAGTATGCTACAGGACAGGACAGGTGTGAGGAGCCAGCAGGTAGTTATTCAGTATGCTACAGGACAGGACAGGTGTGAGGAGCCAGCAGGTAGTTATTCAGTATGCTACAGGAAAGGTGTGTGGAGCCAGCAGGTAGTTATTCAGTATGCTACAGGACAGGACAGGTGTGAGGAGCCAGCAGGTAGTTATTCAGTATGCTACAGGACAGGACAGGTGTGTGGAGCCAGCAGGTAGTTATTCAGTATGCTACAGGACAGGACAGGTGTGTGGAGCCAGCAGGTAGTTATTCAGTATGCTAAAGGACAGGACAGGTGTGAGGAGCCAGCAGGTAGTTATTCAGTATGCTACAGGACAGGTGTGAGGAGCCAGCAGGTAGTTATTCAGTATGCTACAGGACAGGTGTGTGGAGCCAGCAGGTAGTTATTCAGTATGCTACAGGACAGGACAGGTGTGAGGAGCCAGCAGGTAGTTATTCAGTATGCTACCGGACAGGACAGGTGTGAGGAGCCAGCAGGTAGTTATTCAGTATGCTACAGGACAGGTGTGAGGAGCCAGCAGGTAGTTATTCAGTATGCTACAGGACAGGTGTGTGGAGCCAGCAGGTAGTTATTCAGTATGCTACAGGACAGGACAGGTGTGAGGAGCCAGCAGGTAGTTATTCAGTATGCTACAGGACAGGACAGGTGTGTGGAGCCAGCAGGTAGTTTTTCAGTATGCTACAGGACAGGACAGATGTGTGGAGCCAGCAGGTAGTTATTCAGTATGCTACAGGACAGGACCGGTGTGAGGAGCCAGCAGGTAGTTATTCAGGATGCTACAGGACAGGACAGGTGTGAGGAGCCAGCAGGTAGTTTTTCAGTATGCTACAGGACAGGACAGGTGTGTGGAGCCAGCAGGTAGTTATTCAGTATGCTACAGGACAGGACAGGTGTGAGGAGCCAGCAGGTAGTTATTCAGTATGCTACAGGACAGGACAGGTGTGTGGAGCCAGCAGGTAGTTATTCAGTATGCTACAGGACAGGTGTGTGGAGCCAATAGGTAGTTATTCAGTATGCCACAGGACAGGACAGGTGTGAGGAGCCAGCAGGTAGTTATTCAGTATGCTACAGGACAGGACAGGTGTGAGGAGCCAGCAGGTAGTTATTCAGTATGTTACAGGACAGGTGTGAGGAGCCAGCAGGTAGTTATTCAGTATGCTACAGGACAGGACAGGTGTGTGGAGCCAGCAGGTAGTTATTCAGTATGCTACAGGACAGGACAGGTGTGAGGAGCCAGCAGGTAGTTATTCAGTATGCTACAGGACAGGACAGGTGTGAGGAGCTAGCAGGTAGTTATTCAGTATGCTACAGGACAGGACAGGTGTGAGGAGCCAGCAGGTAGTTATTCAGTATGCTACAGGACAGGTGTGTGGAGCCAGCAGGTAGTTATTCAGTATGCTACAGGACAGGACAGGTGTGAGGAGCCAGCAGGTAGTTATTCAGTATGCTACAGGACAGGACAGGTGTGTGGAGCCAGCAGGTAGTTATTCAGTATGCTACAGGACAGGACAGGTGTGTGGAGCCAGCAGGTAGTTATTCAGTATGCTAAAGGACAGGACAGGTGTGAGGAGCCAGCAGGTAGTTATTCAGTATGCTACAGGACAGGTGGGAGGAGCCAGCAGATAGTTATTCAGTATGCTAAAGGACAGGTGTGAGGCGCCAGCAGGTAGTTATTCAGTATGCTACAGGACAGGACAGGTGTGAGGAGCCAGCAGGTAGTTATTCAGTATGCTACAGGACAGGTGTGAGGAGCCAGCAGGTAGTTATTCAGTATGCTACAGGACAGGTGTGTGGAGCCAGCAGGTAGTTATTCAGTATGCTACAGGACAGGACAGGTTTGAGGAGCCAGCAGGTAGTTATTCAGTATGCTACAGGACAGGACAGGTGTGTGGAGCCAGCAGGTAGTTATTCAGTATGCTACAGGACAGGTGTGTGGAGCCAGCAGGTAGTTATTCAGTATGCTACAGGACAGGACAGGTGTGAGGAGCCAGCAGGTAGTTATTCAGTATGCTACAGGACAGGACAGGTGTGTGGAGCCAGCAGGTAGTTATTCAGTATGCTACAGGACAGGACAGGTGTGTGGAGCCAGCAGGTAGTTATTCAGTATGCTACAGGACAGGTGTGTGGAGCCAGCAGGTAGTTATTCAGTATGCTACAGGACAGGACAGGTGTGTGGAGCCAGCAGGTAGTTATTCAGTATGCTACAGGACAGGACAGGTGTGAGGAGCCAGCAGGTAGTTATTCAGTATGCTACAGGACAGGACAGGTGTGTGGAGCCAGCAGGTAGTTATTCAGTATGCTACAGGACAGGACAGGTGTGAGGAGTCAGCAGGTAGTTATTCAGTATGCTACATGACAGGTATGTGGAGCCAGCAGGTCGTTATTCAGTATGCTACAGGACAGGACAGGTGTGAGGAGCCAGCAGGTAGTTATTCAGTATGCTACAGGACAGGACAGGTGTGAGGAGCCAGCAGGTAGTTATTCAGTATGCTACAGGACAGGTGTGAGGAGCCAGCAGGTAGTTATTCAGTATGCTACAGGACAGGTGTGTGGAGCCAGCAGGTAGTTATTCAGTATGCTACAGGACAGGACAGGTGTGTGGAGCCAGCAGGTAGTTATTCAGTATGCTACAGGACAGGACAGGTGTGTGGAGCCAGCAGGTAGTTATTCAGTATGCTACAGGACAGGACAGGTGTGTGGAGCCAGCAGGTAGTTATTCAGTATGCTACAGGACAGGACAGGTGTGTGGAGCCAGCAGGTAGTTATTCAGTATGCTACAGGACAGGTGTGAGGAGCCAGCAGGTAGTTATTCAGTATGCTACAGGACAGGACAGGTGTGTAGAGCCAGCAGGTAGTTATTCAGTATGCTACAGGACAGGACAGGTGTGAGGAGCCAGCAGGTAGTTATTCAGTATGCTACAGGACAGGTGTGTGGAGCCAGCAGGTAGTTATTCAGTATGCTACAGGACAGGACAGGTGTGAGTAGCCAGCAGGTAGTTATTCAGTATGCTACAGGACAGGTGTGAGGAGCCAGCAGGTAGTTATTCAGTATGCTACAGGACAGGACAGGTGTGAGGAGCCAGCAGGTAGTTATTCAGTATGCTACAGGACAGGTGTGAGGAGCCAGCAGGTAGTTATTTAGTATGCTACAGGACAGGACAGGTGTGTGGAGCCAGCAGGTAGTTATTCAGTATGCTACAGGACAGGACAGGTGTGTGGAGCCAGCAGGTAGTTATTCAGTATGCTACAGGACAGGACAGGTGTGAGGAGCCAGCAGGTAGTTATTCAGTATGCTACAGGACAGGTGTGTGGAGCCAGCAGGTAGTTATTCAGTATGCTACAGGACAGGACAGGTGTGTGGAGCCAGCAGGTAGTTATTCAGTATGCTACAGGACAGGACAGGTGTGTGGAGCCAGCAGGTAGTTATTCAGTATGCTACAGGACAGGACAGGTGTGAGGAGCCAGCAGGTAGTTATTCAGTATGCTACAGGACAGGACAGGTGTGAGAAGCCAGCAGGTAGTTATTCAGTATGCTACAGGACAGGACAGGTGTTAGGAGCCAGCAGGTAGTTATTCAGTATGCTACAGGACAGGTGTGAGGAGCCAGCAGGTAGTTATTCAGTATGCTACAGGACAGGACAGGTGTGTGGAGCCAGCAGGTAGTTATTCAGTATGCTACAGGACAGGACAGGTGTGTGGAGCCAGCAGGTAGTTATTCAGTATGCTACAGGACAGGACAGGTGTGAGGAGCCAGCAGGTAGTTATTCAGTATGCTACAGGACAGGACAGGTGTGAGAAGCCAGCAGGTAGTTATTCAGTATGCTACAGGACAGGACAGGTGTTTGGAGCCAGCAGGTAGTTATTCAGTATGCTACAGGACAGGACAGGTGTGAGGAGCCAGCAGGTAGTTATTCAGTATGCTACAGGACAGGACAGGTGTTAGGAGCCAGCAGGTAGTTATTCAGTATGCTACAGGACAGGACAGGTGTGAGGAGCCAGCAGGTAGTTATTCAGTATGCTACAGGACAGGTGTGAGGAGTCAGCAGGTAGTTATTCAGTATGCTACAGGACAGGACAGGTGTGAGGAGTCAGCAGGTAGTTATTCAGTATGCTACAGGACAGGTGTGAGGAGCCAGCAGGTAGTTATTCAGTATGCTACAGGACAGGACAGGTGTGTGGAGCCAGCAGGTAGTTATTCAGTATGCTACAGGACAGGACAGGTGTTAGGAGCCAGCAGGTAGTTATTCAGTATGCTACAGGACAGGACAGGTGTTAGGAGCCAGCAGGTAGTTATTCAGTATGTTACAGGACAGGACAGGTGTGTGGAGCCAGCAGGTAGTTATTCAGTATGCTACAGGACAGGACAGGTGTGAGGAGCCAGCAGGTAGTTATTCAGTATGCTACAGGACAGGTGTGTGGAGCCAGCAGGTAGTTATTCAGTATGCTACAGGACAGGACAGGTGTGTGGAGCCAGCAGGTAGTTATTTAGTATGCTACAGGACAGGTGTGAGGAGCCAGCAGGTAGTTATTCAGTATGCTACAGGACAGGACAGGTGTGTGGAGCCAGCAGGTAGTTATTCAGTATGTTACAGGACAGGTGTGAGGAGCCAGCAGGTAGTTATTCAGTATGCTACAGGACAGGTGTGAGGAGCCAGCAGGTAGTTATTCAGTATGTTACAGGACAGGACAGGTGTGTGGAGCCAGCAGGTAGTTATTCAGTATGCTACAGGACAGGACAGGTGTGTGGAGCCAGCAGGTAGTTATTCAGTATGCTACAGGACAGGACAGGTGTGTGGAGCCCGCAGGTAGTTATTCATTATGCTACAGGACAGGACAGGTGTGAGGAGCCAGCAGGTAGTTATTCAGTATGTTACAAGACAGGTGGGAGGAGCCAGCAGGTGATCACAAAGCAGGATAAGGACGATTTAGTGCTATAGATTTAGTACTGTAGATTTAGTACTGTAGATTTAGCACTGTAGATTTAGTACTGTAGATTTAGATAGCATACGATGTAGATTTAGTGCTATAGATTTAGTACTGTAGATGTAGTACTATAGATTTAGTGCTATAGATTTTGTACTGTAGATTTAGTACTGTAGATTTATTGCTGTAGATTTAGTGCTATAGATTTAGTACTGTAGATTTAGAGCTATAGATTTAGTACTGTAGATTTAGTGCTATAGATTTAGTACTGTAGATTTAATGCTATAGATTTAGTGCTATAGATTTAGTACTGTAGGTTTGATGCTATAGATTTAGTACTATAGATTTAGTGCTATAGATGTAGTACTGTAGATTTAATGCTATAGATTTAGTGCTATAGATTTAGTACTGTAGGTTTGATGCTATAGATTTAGTACTATAGATTTAGTGCTATAGATGTAGTACTGTAGATTTAGTTCTATAGATTTACTGCTTTAGATTTAGTACTGTAGATTTTGCGTACTTAGGTACTTAGGTAGATTTTGCGTACTTAACTACTAAGGGTTTTTATTCAGTGAGCTACAGATTTAGCGTTAGGTACTCTATGTACAGTGCATTCGGAAAGTATTCAGACCCCTTTTCCAATATTTTTACGTTACATCCTCATTCTAAAATTGATTAAATATTTTTTCCCCCTCATCAATCTTCACACAATACCCCATTATGAAAAAGCAAAAACAGGTTTTAATAATTTTTTCATCACTTTTGGCAGCGATGACAGCCTTCTTGGGTATGACGCTGCAAGCTTGGCACACCTGTATTTGGGGAGTTTCTCCCATTCTTCTCTGCAGATCCTCTCAAACTCTGTCAGGTTGGATGGGGAGCGTCGCTGCACTGTTATTTTCAGGTCTCTCCAGGGATGTTCGATCGGGTTCAAGCCGGGCTCAGGCTGGGCCACTCAAGGACATTCAGAGACCTGTCCCGAAGCCACTCCTGCGTTGTATTGGCTGTGTGCTTAGGGTCATTGTCCTGTTGGAAGGTGAACCTTCACCCCAGTCTGAGGTCCTGAGCGCTCTGAAGCAGGTTTTCATCAAGGATCTCTCTGTACTTTGCTCTGTTCATCTTTCCCTCGATCCTGACTAGTCTCCCAGTCCCTGCCACTGAAAAACATCCCCACAGCATGATGCTGCCACCACCATGATTCACCGTAGGGATGGTGCCAGATTTCCTCCAGACGTGACGCTTGGACTTCAGGTCAAAGAGTTCAATCTTGGTTTCATCAGACCAGAGAATCTAGTTTCTCATGGTCTGAGAGACTTTAGGTGCCTTTTGGCAAACTCCAAGCGTGCTGTCATGTGCCTTTTACTGAGGAGTGGCTTCCGTCTGGCCATTCTACCATAAAGGCCTGATTGCTGGAGTGCTGCAGCAATGGCTGTCCTTCTGGAACGTTCTCCCATCTCCACAGAGGAACTCTGGAGCTCTGTCAGTGACCATTGGGATCTTGATCACCTCCCTGACCAATGCCCTTCTCTCCCCGATTTCTACAGTTCCACTTCCATTTCAGAATGATGGAGGCCACTGTGTTCTTGTGAACCTTCAATGCTGCAGAAAGGTTTTGGTACCCTTCCCCAGATCTGTGCTTTAACACAATCCTGTCTCGGAGCTCTACGGATAATTCCTTCAACCTCATGGCTTGGTTTTTGCTCTGACATGCACTGTCAACTATGGGACCTTATATAGACAGGTGTGTGCCTTTCCAAATCATGTCCAATCAATTGAATTTACCCCAGGTGGACTCCAATCAAGTTGTAGAAACATCAAGGATGATCAATGGAAACAGGATGCACCTGAGCTAAATTTTGAGTCTCATAAAGGGTATGAATACTTATGTAAATAATATAAACCTGTTTTTTTTTTAGAAAAAAATGTAATACATTTTTAGGATAAGGCTGTAACATAACAAAATGTGAAAAAAGTCAAGGGGTCTGAATACTGTCCAAATAAACTGTAAGTATTGACTCAGGAATGTGTCCCTGTTAGCTAAGAAGTACCCTATTAGCTATATAGTGCACCTCTTTTGACCAGAGCAGATATAACAACATTGAATCATAACAAACACCTATAACAAAATATCTATATCCATATTACCCTGGAGGAAGTGGGAGGAAGTGGGAGGAAGTGATCCCTGTGTTTCTGCTTTGCAGCAGAGCTCTATGAACCGGTGTGACGAGACCGGAGCCGACCAGACCACGACCCCATGTACGTCGTGTGCTGCCTCCCAAACTCAGCTGTGTCCCAGGGGCTTTAAGAAGTACACCACCCAGCCCACGGATACCAACGTGGGCCAAAGTGGTTGCCTGTACTCAGTAACCATCGCAGGGCAACAGTTGGCGTTGGAAGGCTGCAACCATCAATGTGAGAGGACTGTCACCATGCCCAAATGCTGCGCAGACTTC